>NW_027274551.1:0-94521 GCF_030028105.1 Mobula birostris | reverse complement strand
TGAGTTTCAGGGCAGGAGTTTCAGAGCTTGAGATTCAGGGCATGAGTTTCAAGGCAGGAGATTCACGGCTTGAGTTTAAGGTCATGAGATTTAGCGCATGAGATTCAGTGCATGAGATTCAGGGCATGAGGTTCAGGGCATGAGTGTCAGTGCATGAGATTCAGGGCATCAGTTTCAAGGCAGGAGTTTCAGTGCATGAGTTTCACGGCATGAGATTCAGGGCATGAGATTCAGGGCATGAGTTTTAGGGTAGGTGATTCAGTGAAAGATTTTCAGGGCATGAAATTCAGGGCATGAGTTTCAGGGCAGGAATTTCAGGGCATGACATTCAGGGCATGTGTTTTAGGGCAGCTGTTTCAGTGCAAGAGTTTGAGGGCATGAGATTCAGTGCATGAGTTTCAAGGCAGGTGTTTTAGGGCACGTATTTCAGTGCAGGAGTTTCAGGGAAGGAGATTCAGAGCATGAGTTTGAGAGCAGGAGTTTCACGGCATTAGATTCAGGGCATGACATTCAGGGCATGAGTTTCAGGGCATGGGTTTCAGGTCTGTGGTTTCAGGGCTTGAGTTTCAGGGCAGGAGTTTCAGAGCTTGAGATTCAGGGCATGAGTTTCAAGGCAGGAGATTCACGGCTTGAGTTTAAGGTCATGAGATTTAGCGCATGAGATTCAGTGCATGAGTTTCAGGGCAGAAGTTTCAGGGCATGAGATTCAGGGCATGAGTTTCAGGGCATGAGTTTCAGTGAAGGAGTTTCAGGGCATGTAATTCAGGGCATGAGTTTCAATGCATGAGATTGAGGGCAGGAGTTTCAGGGCATGAGATTCAGGACATGAGTTTCAGGGCATGAGATTCAGTACATGAGTTTCAGGGCATGAGTTTCAGGTCTGTGGTTTCCGGGCTTGAGATTCAGCGCAGCAGTTTCAGAGCAGCAGTTTCAGGGCATGAGATTCAGGGCATGAGTTTCAGGGCAGCAGTTTCAGGGTATGAGATTCAGGGCTTGAGTTTCAGGGCAGGAGAATCAGGGTTTGAGTTTCAGAGCATGACATTCAGGGGATGAGTTTCAGGACAGGAGATTCAGGGCATGAGTTTCAATGCATGAGTTTGAGGGCAGGGGTTTCAGGGCATGAGATTCAGGACATGAGTTTGAGGGCAGGAGTTTCAGGGAATGAGATTCAGGACATGAGCTTCAGGGCATGAGATTCAGTACATGAGTTTCAGGGCATGATTTTCAGGTCTGTGGTTTCCGGGCTTGAGATTCAGCGCAGCAGTTTCAGAGCACAAGTTTCAGGGCATGAGATTCAGTTAATGAGATCCAGGACATGAGTTTCGGGGCATGTGTTTCAGGTCTGTGGTTTCAGGGCTGGAGTTTCACGGCATGAGTTTCGGTGCATGAGTTTCAGTGCATGAGTTTGAGGGCAGGACTTTCAAGGCATGAGTTTCAGTGCATGAGTTTGAGGGCAGTAGTTTCAAGGCATGAGATTCAGGGCATGAGTTTCAGGGCAGGAGAATCAGGGCTTGAGTTTCAGGACATGAGATTCAGGGCATGAGTTTCAGGGCATGAGATTCAGGACAGGAGTTTCAAGGCATGAGATTCAGGGCATGAGTTTCGGTGCATGAGTTTCAGTGCATGAGTTTGAGGGCAGGAGGTTCAAGGCATGAGATTCAGGGCATGAGTGTCAGGGCATGAGATTCAGGGCAGGAATTTCAGGGCATGTGATTCAGATAATGAGTTTCTGGGCAGATGATGCAGGGCAGAAGTTTTAGGGCATGTGATTCAGGGCATGAGATTCAGGGCATGAGTTTCAGGACATTAATTTCAGGGCAGGAGATTCACGGCTTGAGTTTAAGGTCATGAGATGTCGCGCATGAGATTCAGTGCATGAGTTTCAGTGCATGAGTTTGAGGACAGGACTTTCGAGGCATGAGATTCAGGGCATGAGTTTCAGGGCAGGACAATAAGGGCTTGAGTTTCAGGGCATGAGATTCAGGGCATGAGTTTCAGGGCATGATTTTCAGGGCAGGAGTTTCAGGGCATGTAATTCAGGGCGTGAGTTTCAGGATATGAGTTTTAGTGCATGAGTTTGAAGGCAGGAGTTTCAAGGCATGAGATTCAGGGCATGAGTTTCAGGGCAGGAGAATCAGGCCTTGAGTTTCAGGGCATGGGATTCAGGGCATGAGTTTCAGGGCATGAGATTCAGGACAGGAGTTTCAAGGCATGAGATTCAGGACATGAGTTTCAGTGCATGAGTTTCAGTGCATGAGTTTGAGGGCAGGAGTTTCAAGGCATGAGATTCAGGGCATGAGATTCAGGGCTTGAGTTTCAAAGCAGGTGTTTTAGGGCACGTATTTCAGTGCAGGAGTTTCAGGGCAGGGGATTCAGAGCATGAGTTTCAGTGCATGAGTTTGAGGGCTGGAGTTTAACGGCATGAGATTCATGGCATGAGTTTCAGGGCATGAGATTCAGGGCAGGAATTTCAGGGCATGTGATTCAGATAATGAGTTTCTGGGCAGATGATTCAGGGCAGGAGTTTCAGGGCATGACATTCAGGGCATGAGTTTCAGGGCAGGAGATTCACGCCTTGAGTTTAAGGTCATGAGATTTAGCGCATGAGATTCAGGGCATGAGTTTCAGGGCAGGAGATTCACGCCTTGAGTTTAAGGTCATGAGATTTAGCGCGTGAGATTCAGTGCATGGGTTTCAGTGCATGAGTTTGAGGGCAGGAGTTTCAAGGCATGAGATTCAGGGCATGAGTTTCACGGCAGAAGAATAAGGGCTTGAGTTTCAGGGCATGAGATTCAAGGCATGAGTTTCAGGGCGTGAGTTTCAGGGCAGGAGTTTCAGGGCAAGTAATTCCGGGCGTGAGTTTCAGGATATGAGATTCATGGCATGAGTTTCACGGCATGAGTTTCAGGGCATGAGATTCAAGGCATGAGTTTCAGGGCGTGAGTTTCAGGATATGAGATTCATGGCATGAGTTTCACGGCATGAGATTCAGGCCATGAGGTTCAGGGCATGAGTTTTAGGGTAGGTGTTTCAGTGCAAGAGTTTCAGGGCATGAGTTTCAGGGCATGAGTTTCAGGGCAGGAATTTCAGGGCATGACATACAGGGCATGAGTTTCAGGGCAAGAGATTCACGGCTTGAGTTTAAGGTCATGAGATTTAGCGCATGAGATTCAGTGCATGAGTTTCAGGGCAGAAGTGTCAGGGCATGAGATTCAGGGCATGAGTTTCAGGGCAGGAGAATCAGGGCTTGAGTTTCAGGGCATGAGGTTCAGGGCATGAGTTTCAGTGCATGAGATTCAGGGCATCAGTTTCAGGGCAGGAATTTCACGGCATGAGATTCAGGTCATGAGTTTCAGGGCAGGAGAATCAGTGCTTGAGTTTCAGGGTATGTAATTCAGGGCGTGAGTTTCAGTGCATGAGTTTGAGGGCAGAAGTTTCAAGGCATGAGATTCAGGGCATGAGTTTCAGGGCAGGAGAATCAGGGCTTGAGTATCAGGGCATGAGATTCACGGCATGAGTTTCAGGGCATGAGATTCAGGGCATGAGTTTCAGTGCATGAGTTTCAGTGCATGAGTTTGAGGGCAGGAGTTTCAAGGCATGAGATTCAGGGCATGAGTGTCAGGGCATGAGATTCAGGGCAGGAATTTCAGGGCATGTGATTCAGATAATGAGTTTCTGGGCAGATAATTCAGGGCCGGAGTTTTAGGTCATGTGATTCAGGGAATGAGTTTCAGTGCATGAGATTCAGGGCTTGAGTTTCAGGGCATGAGGTTCAGGGCATGAGTTTCAGTGCATGAGATTCAGGGCATCTGTTTCAGGGCAGGAGTTTCATTGCATGAGTTTCACGGCATGAGATTCAGGTTATGAGATTCAGGGCAGGAGTTTTAGGGTAAGTGTTTCAGTGCAAGAGTTTCAGGGCATGAGATTCAGGGCATGAGTTTCAGGGCAGGAATTTCAGGGCATGACATTCAGGGCATGTGTTTTAGGGCTTGTGTTTCAGTGCAAGAGTTTGAGGGCATGAGATTCAGGGCATGAGTTTCAAGGCAGGAGATTCAGGGCTTGAGATTCGGGGCTTGAGTTTCAAAGCAGGTGTTTTAGGGCACGTATTTTAGTGCAGGAGTTTCAGGGCAGGGGATTCAGAGCATGAGTTTCAGTGCATGAGTTTGAGGGCTGGAGTTTAACGGCATGAGATTCATGGCATGAGTTTCAGGGCATGAGATTCAGGGCAGGAATTTCAGGGCATGTGATTCAGATAATGAGTTTCTGGGCAGATGATTCAGGGCAGGAGTTTCAGGGCATGACATTCAGGGCATGAGTTTCAGGGCAGGAGATTCACGCCTTGAGTTTAAGGTCATGAGATTTAGCGCATGAGATTCAGGGCATGAGTTTCAGGGCAGGAGATTCACGCCTTGAGTTTAAGGTCATGAGATTTAGCGCGTGAGATTCAGTGCATGAGTTTCAGTGCATGAGTTTGAGGGCAGGAGTTTCAAGACATGAGATTCAGGGCATGAGTTTCACGGCAGAAGAATAAGGGCTTGAGTTTCAGGGCATGAGATTCAAGGCATGAGTTTCAGGGCGTGAGTTTCAGGGCAGGAGTTTCAGGGCAAGTAATTCCGGGCGTGAGTTTCAGGATATGAGATTCATGGCATGAGTTTCACGGCATGAGTTTCAGGGCATGAGATTCAAGGCATGAGTTTCAGGGCGTGAGTTTCAGGGCAGGAGTTTCAGGGCATGTAATTCAGGGCGTGAGTTTCAGGATATGAGATTCATGGCATGAGTTTCACGGCATGAGATTCAGGCCATGAGGTTCAGGGCATGAGTTTTAGGGTAGGTGTTTCAGTGCAAGAGTTTCAGGGCATGAGTTTCAGGGCATGAGTTTCAGGGCAGGAATTTCAGGGCATGACATACAGGGCATGAGTTTCAGGGCAGGAGATTCACGGCTTGAGTTTAAGGTCATGAGATTTAGCGCATGAGACTCAGTGCATGAGTTTCAGGGCAGGACACTAAGGGCTTGAGGTTCAGGGCATGAGATTCAGGGCTCTAGTTTCAGGGCATGAGTTTCAGTGCAGGAGTTTCAGGGCATGTAATTCAGGGCGTGAGTTTCAGTGCATGAGTTTGACGGCAGGAGTTTCAAGGAATGAGATTCAGGGCATGAGTTTCAGGGCATGAGATTCAGGGCAGGAATTTCAGGGCATGTGATTAAGATAATGAGTTTCTGGGAAGATGATTCAGGGCAGGAGTTTTAGGGCATGTGATTCAGGGCATGAGTTTCTGTGCATGAGTTTCAGGGCAGGAGTTTCAGGGCATGAGGTTCAGGGCATGAGTTTCAGTGCATGTGATTCAGGGCAGGAGTTTCAGTGCATGAGTTTCACGGCATGAGATTCAGGGCATGAGATTCAGTGCATGAGTTTTAGGGTAGGTGTTTCAGTGCAAGAGTTTCAGGGCATGAGATTCAGGGCATGAGTTTCAGTGCAGGAATTTCAGGGCATGAGTTTCAGGGCAGGAGATTAACGGCTTGAGTTTAAGGTCATCAGATTTAGCGCGTGAGATTCCCTGCATGAGTTTCAGGGCAGAAGTTTCAGGGCATGAGATTCAGGGCATGAGTTTCAGGGCAGGAGAATCAGGGCTTGAGTTTCAGGGCATCAGATTCAGGGCATGAGTTTTAGGGCAGGAGTTTCAGGGCATGTAATTCAGGGCGTGAGTTTCAGTGCATGAGATTGAGGGCAGGAATTTCAAGGCATGAGATTCAGGGCATGAGTTTCTGGGCAGATGATTCAGGGCAGGAGTTTTAGGGCATGTGATTCAGGTAATCAGTTTCAGTGCATGCGTTTCAGGGCAGGAGTTTCAGGGTATGAGATTTAGGGCATCAGTTTCAGTGCATGAGATTCAGGGCATGAGATTCAGGGCATGAGGTTCAGGACATTAATTTCAGGGCAGGAGATTCACGGCTTGAGTTTAAGGTCATGAGATTTCGCGCATGAGATTCAGTGCATGAGTTTCAATGCATGAGTTTGAGGACAGGAGTTTCAAGGCATGAGATTCAGGGCATGAGTTTCAGGGCAGGACAATAAGGGCTTGAGTTTCAGGGCATGAGATTCAGGGCATGAGTTTCAGGGCATGAATTTCAGGGCAGGAGTTTCAGGGCATGTAATTCAGGGCGTGAGTTTCAGGATATGAGTTTTAGTGCATGAGTTTGAAGGCAGGAGTTTCAAGGCATGAGATTCAGGGCATGAGTTTCAGGGCAGGAGAATCAGGCCTTGAGCTTCAGGGCATGGGATTCAGGGCATGAGTTTCAGGGCATGAGATTCAGGACAGGAGTTTCAAGGCATGAGATTCAGGACATGAGTTTCAGTGCATGTGTTTCAGTGCATGAGTTTGAGGGCAGGAGTTTCAAGGCATGAGATTCAGGGCATGAGATTCAGGGCATGAGATTCAGGGCAGGAATTTCAGGGCATGTAATTCAGATAATGAGTTTCTGGGCAGATGATTCAGGGCAGGAGTTTTAGGGCATGTGATTCAGGGCATCAGTTTCAGTGCATGAGCTTCAGGGCAGGAGTTTCAGGGTATGAGATTTAGGGCATGAGTTTCAGTGCATGAGATTCAGGGCTTGAGTTTCAGGGCATGAGGTTCAGGGCATGAGTTTCAGTGCATGAGATTCAGGGCATCAGTTTCAGGGCAGGAATTTCACGGCATGAGATTCAGGTCATGAGTTTCAGGGCAGGAGAATCAGTGCTTGAGTTTCAGGGTATGTAATTCAGGGCGTGAGTTTCAGTGCATGAGTTTGAGGGCAGAAGTTTCAAGGCATGAGATTCAGGGCATGAGTTTCAGGGCAGGAGAATCAGGGCTTGAGTATCAGGGCATGAGATTCACGGCATGAGTTTCAGGGCATGAGATTCAGGACAGGAGTTTCAAGGCATGAGATTCAGGGCATGAGTTTCAGTGCATGAGTTTCAGTGCATGAGTTTGAGGGCAGGAGTTTCAAGGCATGAGATTCAGGGCATGAGTGTCAGGGCATGAGATTCAGGGCAGGAATTTCAGGGCATGTGATTCAGATAATGAGTTTCTGGGCAGATAATTCAGGGCCGGAGTTTTAGGGCATGTGATTCAGGGAATGAGTTTCAGTGCATGAGATTCAGGGCTTGAGTTTCAGGGCATGAGATTCAGGACATGAGTTTCAGTGCATGTGTTTCAGTGCATGAGTTTGAGGGCAGGAGTTTCAAGGCATGAGATTCAGGGCATGAGATTCAGGGCATGAGATTCAGGGCAGGAATTTCAGGGCATGTAATTCAGATAATGAGTTTCTGGGCAGATGATTCAGGGCAGGAGTTTTAGGGCATGTGATTCAGGGCATCAGTTTCAGTGCATGAGCTTCAGGGCAGGAGTTTCAGGGTATGAGATTTAGGGCATGAGTTTCAGTGCATGAGATTCAGGGCTTGAGTTTCAGGGCATGAGGTTCAGGGCATGAGTTTCAGTGCATGGGATTCAGGGCATCAGTTTCAGGGCAGGAATTTCACGGCATGAGATTCTGGTCATGAGTTTCAGGGCAGGAGAATCAGTGCTTGAGTTTCAGGGTATGTAATTCAGGGCGTGAGTTTCAGTGCATGAGTTTGAGGGCAGAAGTTTCAAGGCATGAGATTCAGGGCATGAGTTTCAGGGCAGGAGAATCAGGGCTTGAGTATCAGGGCATGAGATTCACGGCATGAGTTTCAGGGCATGAGATTCAGGACAGGAGTTTCAAGGCATGAGATTCAGGGCATGAGTTTCAGTGCATGAGTTTCAGTGCATGAGTTTGAGGGCAGGAGTTTCAAGGCATGAGATTCAGGGCATGAGTGTCAGGGCATGAGATTCAGGGCAGGAATTTCAGGGCATGTGATTCAGATAATGAGTTTCTGGGCTGATAATTCAGGGCCGGAGTTTTAGGGCATGTGATTCAGGGAATGAGTTTCAGTGCATGAGATTCAGGGCTTGAGTTTCAGGGCATGAGGTTCAGGGCATGAGTTTCAGTGCATGAGATTCAGGTCATCAGTTTCAGGCAGGAGTTTCATTGCATGAGTTTCACGGCATGAGATTCAGGTTATTAGATTCAGGGCAGGAGTTTTAGGGTAAGTGTTTCAGTGCAAGAGTTTCAGGGCATGAGATTCAGGGCATGAGTTTCAGGGCAGGAATTTCAGGGCATGACATTCAGGGCATGTGTTTTAGGGCTTGTGTTTCAGTGCAAGAGTTTGAGGGCATGAGATTCAGGGCATGAGCTTCAAGGCAGGAGATTCAGGGCATGAGATTCGGGGCTTGAGTTTCAAAGCAGGTGTTTTAGGGCACGTATTTCAGTGCAGGAGTTTCAGGGCAGGGGATTCAGAGCATGAGTTTCAGTGCATGAGTTTGAGGGCTGGAGTTTAACGGCATGAGATTCATGGCATGAGTTTCAGGGCATGAGATTCAGGGCAGGAATTTCAGGGCATGTGATTCAGATAATGAGTTTCTGGGCAGATGATTCAGGGCAGGAGTTTCAGGGCATGACATTCAGGGCATGAGTTTCAGGGCAGGAGATTCACGCCTTGAGTTTAAGGTCATGAGATTTAGCGCATGAGATTCAGGGCATGAGTTTCAGGGCAGGAGATTCACGCCTTGAGTTTAAGGTCATGAGATTTAGCGCGTGAGATTCAGTGCATGAGTTTCAGTGCATGAGTTTGAAGGCAGGAGTTTCAAGGCATGAGATTCAGGGCATGAGTTTCACGGCAGAAGAATAAGGGCTTGAGTTTCAGGGCATGAGATTCAAGGCATGAGTTTCAGGGCTGAGTTTCAGGGCACGAGTTTCAGGGCAAGTAATTCCGGGCGTGAGTTTCAGGATATGAGATTCATGGCATGAGTTTCACGGCATGAGTTTCAGGGCATGAGATTCAAGGCATGAGTTTCAGGGCGTGAGTTTCAGGGCAGGAGTTTCAGGGCATGTAATTCAGGGCGTGAGTTTCAGGATATGAGATTCATGGCATGAGTTTCACGGCATGAGATTCAGGCCATGAGGTTCAGGGCATGAGTTTTAGGGTAGGTGTTTCAGTGCAAGAGTTTCAGGGCATGAGTTTCAGGGCATGAGTTTCAGGGCAGGAATTTCAGGGCATGACATACAGGGCATGAGTTTCAGGGCAGGAGATTCACGGCTTGAGTTTAAGGTCATGAGATTTAGCGCATGAGACTCAGTGCATGAGTTTCAGGGCAGAAGTTTCAGGGCATGAGATTCAGGGCATGAGTTTCAGGGCAGGACACTAAGGGCTTGAGGTTCAGGGCATGAGATTCAGGGCTCTAGTTTCAGGGCATGAGTTTCAGTGCAGGAGTTTCAGGGCATGTAATTCAGGGCGTGAGTTTCAGTGCATGAGTTTGACGGCAGGAGTTTCAAGGAATGAGATTCAGGGCATGAGTTTCAGGGCAGGAGAATCAGGGCTTGAGTTTGAGGGCAGGGGTTTCAAGGAATGAGATTCAGGGCATGAGTTTCAGGGCATGAGATTCAGGGCAGGAATTTCAGGGCATGTGATTAAGATAATGAGTTTCTGGGAAGATGATTCAGGGCAGGAGTTTTAGGGCATGTGATTCAGGGCATGAGTTTCTGTGCATGAGTTTCAGGGCAGGAGTTTCAGGGCATGAGGTTCAGGGCATGAGTTTCAGTGCATGTGATTCAGGGCAGGAGTTTCAGTGCATGAGTTTCACGGCATGAGATTCAGGGCATGAGATTCAGTGCATGAGTTTTAGGGTAGGTGTTTCAGTGCAAGAGTTTCAGGGCATGAGATTCAGGGCATGAGTTTCAGTGCAGGAATTTCAGGGCATGAGTTTCAGGGCAGGAGATTAACGGCTTGAGTTTAAGGTCATCAGATTTAGCGCGTGAGATTCCCTGCATGAGTTTCAGGGCAGAAGTTTCAGGGCATGAGATTCAGGGCATGAGTTTCAGGGCAGGAGAATCAGGGCTTGAGTTTCAGGGCATCAGATTCAGGGCATGAGTTTCAGGGCAGGAGTTTCAGGGCATGTAATTCAGGGCGTGAGTTTCAGTGCATGAGATTGAGGGCAGGAATTTCAAGGCATGAGATTCAGGGCATGAGTTTCTGGGCAGATGATTCAGGGCAGGAGTTTTAGGGCATGTGATTCAGGTAATGAGTTTCAGTGCATGCGTTTCAGGGCAGGAGTTTCAGGGCATGAGATTTAGGGCATGAGTTTCAGTGCATGAGATTCAGGGCATGAGATTCAGGGCATGAGGTTCAGGGCATGAGTTTCACGGCAGGAGTTTTAGGGTAAGTGTTTCAGTGAAAGAGTTTCAGGGCATGAGATTCAGGGCATGAGTTTCAGGGCAGGAATTTCAGGGCATGACATTCAGTACATGTGTTTTAAGGCAGGTGTTTCAGTGCAAGAGTTTGAGGGCATGAGATTCAGGGCATGAGTTTCAAGGCAGGAGATTCAGGGCAGGAGATTCAGGGCATGAGATTCGGGGCTTGAGTTTCAAGGCAGGTGTTTTAGGGCACGTATTTCAGTGCAGGAGTTTCAGGGCAGGGGATTCAGAGCATGAGTTTCAGTGCATTAGTTTCAGGGCATGAGATTCACGACATGAGTTTCAGGGCATGGGTTTCAGGTCTGTGGTTTCAGGGTAGGTGATTCAGGGCAGGTGTTTCAGACCAAGAGTTTCAGTGCAAGAGTTTCAGGGCATTTCTTTCAGTGCATGAGTTTCAGGGCAGGAGATTAACGGCTTGAGTTCAAGGTCATGAGATTTAGCGCATGAGATTCAGTGCATGCGTTTCAGGGCAGAAGTTTCAGGGCATGAGATTCAGGGCATGAGTTTCAGTACAAGAGAATCGGGGCAAGAGTTTCAGGGCATGAGATTCAGGGCATGAGTTTCAGGGCATGAGTTTCAGGCCAGGAGTTTCAGGGCACGTAATTCAGTGCGTGAGTTTCAGGATATGAGATTCATGGCATGAGTTTCAGTGCAGGAGTTTCAGGGCATGAGATTCAGGGCATGAGTTTCAGGGCATGAGATTCAGGGCAGGAGTTTCAAGGCATGAGATTCAGGGCATGAGTTTCAGTGCATGAGTTTGAGGGCAGGAGTTTCACGGCATGAGATTCAGGGCATGAGTTTCAGGGCATGAGATTCAGGGCAGGAATTTCAGGGCATGTGATTCACATAATGAGTTTCTGGGCAGATGATGCAGGGCAGGTGTTTTAGGGCGTGTGATTCAGGGCATGAGATTCAGGGCATGAGTTTCAGGACATTAATTTCAGGGCAGGAGTTTCAGGGCATGACATTCAGGGCATGAGTTTCAGGGCAGGAGATTTACCCCTTGAATTTAAGGTCATGAGATTTATCGCATGAGATTCAGTGCATGAGTTTCAGTGCATGAGTTTGAGGGCAGGAGTTTCAAGGCATGAGATTCAGGGCATGAGTTTCAGGGCAGGAGAATAAGGGCTTGAGTTTCAGGGCATGAGATTCAGGACATGAGTTTCAGGGCGTGAGTTTCAGGGCAGGAGTTTCAGGGCATATAATTCAGGGCGTGAGTTTCAGGATATGAGATTCATGGCATGAGTTTCACGGCATGAGATTCAGGGCATGAGATTCAGGGCATGAGATTCAGGGCATGAGTTTTAGGGTAGGTGTTTCAGTGCAAGATTTTCAGAGCATGAGATTCAGGGCATGAGTTTCAGGGCAGGAATTTCAGAGCAAGAAATTCAGAGCATGAGTTTCAGGGCAGGAGATTCACGGCTTGAGTTTAAGGTCATGAGATTTAGCGCATGAGTCTCAGTGCATGAGTTTCAGAGCAAAAGTTTCAGGGCATGATATTCAGGGCAGGAGAATAAGGGCTTGAGGTTCAGGGCATGAGATTCAGGGCACTAGTTTCAGAGCATGAGTTTCAGGGCAGGAGATTCAGGGCATGTAATTCAGGGCGTGAGTTTCAGTGCATGAGTTTGAGGGCAGGAGTTTCAAGGTATGAGATTCAGGGCAGGAGTTTCAGGGCAGGAGAATCAGGGCTTGAGTTTGAGGGCAGGACTTTCAAGGCATGAGATTCAGGTCATGAGTTTCAGGGCGTGAGATTCAGGGCAGAAATTTCAGGGCATGTGATTCAGATAATGAGTTTCTGGGCAGATGATTCAGGGCAGGAGATTTAGGGCATGTGATTGAGGGCATGAGTTTCAGTGCATGAGTTTCAGGGCAGGAGTTTCAGGGTATGAGATTCAGTGCATGAGTTTCAGGGCATGAGATTCAGTGCAGGAATTTCACGGCATGAGATTCTGGTCATGAGTTTCAGGGCAGGAGAATCAGTGCTTGAGTTTCAGGGTATGTAATTCAGGGCGTGAGTTTCAGTGCATGAGTTTGAGGGCAGAAGTTTCAAGGCATGAGATTCAGGGCATGAGTTTCAGGGCAGGAGAATCAGGGCTTGAGTATCAGGGCATGAGATTCACGGCATGAGTTTCAGGGCATGAGATTCAGGACAGGAGTTTCAAGGCATGAGATTCAGGGCATGAGTTTCAGTGCATGAGTTTCAGTGCATGAGTTTGAGGGCAGGAGTTTCAAGGCATGAGATTCAGGGCATGAGTGTCAGGGCATGAGATTCAGGGCAGGAATTTCAGGGCATGTGATTCAGATAATGAGTTTCTGGGCTGATAATTCAGGGCCGGAGTTTTAGGGCATGTGATTCAGGGAATGAGTTTCAGTGCATGAGATTCAGGGCTTGAGTTTCAGGGCATGAGGTTCAGGGCATGAGTTTCAGTGCATGAGATTCAGGTCATCAGTTTCAGGCAGGAGTTTCATTGCATGAGTTTCACGGCATGAGATTCAGGTTATTAGATTCAGGGCAGGAGTTTTAGGGTAAGTGTTTCAGTGCAAGAGTTTCAGGGCATGAGATTCAGGGCATGAGTTTCAGGGCAGGAATTTCAGGGCATGACATTCAGGGCATGTGTTTTAGGGCTTGTGTTTCAGTGCAAGAGTTTGAGGGCATGAGATTCAGGGCATGAGCTTCAAGGCAGGAGATTCAGGGCATGAGATTCGGGGCTTGAGTTTCAAAGCAGGTGTTTTAGGGCACGTATTTCAGTGCAGGAGTTTCAGGGCAGGGGATTCAGAGCATGAGTTTCAGTGCATGAGTTTGAGGGCTGGAGTTTAACGGCATGAGATTCATGGCATGAGTTTCAGGGCATGAGATTCAGGGCAGGAATTTCAGGGCATGTGATTCAGATAATGAGTTTCTGGGCAGATGATTCAGGGCAGGAGTTTCAGGGCATGACATTCAGGGCATGAGTTTCAGGGCAGGAGATTCACGCCTTGAGTTTAAGGTCATGAGATTTAGCGCATGAGATTCAGGGCATGAGTTTCAGGGCAGGAGATTCACGCCTTGAGTTTAAGGTCATGAGATTTAGCGCGTGAGATTCAGTGCATGAGTTTCAGTGCATGAGTTTGAAGGCAGGAGTTTCAAGGCATGAGATTCAGGGCATGAGTTTCACGGCAGAAGAATAAGGGCTTGAGTTTCAGGGCATGAGATTCAAGGCATGAGTTTCAGGGCTGAGTTTCAGGGCACGAGTTTCAGGGCAAGTAATTCCGGGCGTGAGTTTCAGGATATGAGATTCATGGCATGAGTTTCACGGCATGAGTTTCAGGGCATGAGATTCAAGGCATGAGTTTCAGGGCGTGAGTTTCAGGGCAGGAGTTTCAGGGCATGTAATTCAGGGCGTGAGTTTCAGGATATGAGATTCATGGCATGAGTTTCACGGCATGAGATTCAGGCCATGAGGTTCAGGGCATGAGTTTTAGGGTAGGTGTTTCAGTGCAAGAGTTTCAGGGCATGAGTTTCAGGGCATGAGTTTCAGGGCAGGAATTTCAGGGCATGACATACAGGGCATGAGTTTCAGGGCAGGAGATTCACGGCTTGAGTTTAAGGTCATGAGATTTAGCGCATGAGACTCAGTGCATGAGTTTCAGGGCAGAAGTTTCAGGGCATGAGATTCAGGGCATGAGTTTCAGGGCAGGACACTAAGGGCTTGAGGTTCAGGGCATGAGATTCAGGGCTCTAGTTTCAGGGCATGAGTTTCAGTGCAGGAGTTTCAGGGCATGTAATTCAGGGCGTGAGTTTCAGTGCATGAGTTTGACGGCAGGAGTTTCAAGGAATGAGATTCAGGGCATGAGTTTCAGGGCAGGAGAATCAGGGCTTGAGTTTGAGGGCAGGGGTTTCAAGGAATGAGATTCAGGGCATGAGTTTCAGGGCATGAGATTCAGGGCAGGAATTTCAGGGCATGTGATTAAGATAATGAGTTTCTGGGAAGATGATTCAGGGCAGGAGTTTTAGGGCATGTGATTCAGGGCATGAGTTTCTGTGCATGAGTTTCAGGGCAGGAGTTTCAGGGCATGAGGTTCAGGGCATGAGTTTCAGTGCATGTGATTCAGGGCAGGAGTTTCAGTGCATGAGTTTCACGGCATGAGATTCAGGGCATGAGATTCAGTGCATGAGTTTTAGGGTAGGTGTTTCAGTGCAAGAGTTTCAGGCATGAGATTCAGGGCATGAGTTTCAGTGCAGGAATTTCAGGGCATGAGTTTCAGGGCAGGAGATTAACGGCTTGAGTTTAAGGTCATCAGATTTAGCGCGTGAGATTCCCTGCATGAGTTTCAGGGCAGAAGTTTCAGGGCATGAGATTCAGGGCATGAGTTTCAGGGCAGGAGAATCAGGGCTTGAGTTTCAGGGCATCAGATTCAGGGCATGAGTTTCAGGGCAGGAGTTTCAGGGCATGTAATTCAGGGCGTGAGTTTCAGTGCATGAGATTGAGGGCAGGAATTTCAAGGCATGAGATTCAGGGCATGAGTTTCTGGGCAGATGATTCAGGGCAGGAGTTTTAGGGCATGTGATTCAGGTAATGAGTTTCAGTGCATGCGTTTCAGGGCAGGAGTTTCAGGGCATGAGATTTAGGGCATGAGTTTCAGTGCATGAGATTCAGGGCATGAGATTCAGGGCATGAGGTTCAGGGCATGAGTTTCACGGCAGGAGTTTTAGGGTAAGTGTTTCAGTGAAAGAGTTTCAGGGCATGAGATTCAGGGCATGAGTTTCAGGGCAGGAATTTCAGGGCATGACATTCAGTACATGTGTTTTAAGGCAGGTGTTTCAGTGCAAGAGTTTGAGGGCATGAGATTCAGGGCATGAGTTTCAAGGCAGGAGATTCAGGGCAGGAGATTCAGGGCATGAGATTCGGGGCTTGAGTTTCAAGGCAGGTGTTTTAGGGCACGTATTTCAGTGCAGGAGTTTCAGGGCAGGGGATTCAGAGCATGAGTTTCAGTGCATTAGTTTCAGGGCATGAGATTCACGACATGAGTTTCAGGGCATGGGTTTCAGGTCTGTGGTTTCAGGGTAGGTGATTCAGGGCAGGTGTTTCAGACCAAGAGTTTCAGTGCAAGAGTTTCAGGGCATTTCTTTCAGTGCATGAGTTTCAGGGCAGGAGATTAACGGCTTGAGTTCAAGGTCATGAGATTTAGCGCATGAGATTCAGTGCATGCGTTTCAGGGCAGAAGTTTCAGGGCATGAGATTCAGGGCATGAGTTTCAGTACAAGAGAATCGGGGCAAGAGTTTCAGGGCATGAGATTCAGGGCATGAGTTTCAGGGCATGAGTTTCAGGCCAGGAGTTTCAGGGCACGTAATTCAGTGCGTGAGTTTCAGGATATGAGATTCATGGCATGAGTTTCAGTGCAGGAGTTTCAGGGCATGAGATTCAGGGCATGAGTTTCAGGGCATGAGATTCAGGGCAGGAGTTTCAAGGCATGAGATTCAGGGCATGAGTTTCAGTGCATGAGTTTGAGGGCAGGAGTTTCACGGCATGAGATTCAGGGCATGAGTTTCAGGGCATGAGATTCAGGGCAGGAATTTCAGGGCATGTGATTCACATAATGAGTTTCTGGGCAGATGATGCAGGGCAGGTGTTTTAGGGCGTGTGATTCAGGGCATGAGATTCAGGGCATGAGTTTCAGGACATTAATTTCAGGGCAGGAGTTTCAGGGCATGACATTCAGGGCATGAGTTTCAGGGCAGGAGATTTACCCCTTGAATTTAAGGTCATGAGATTTATCGCATGAGATTCAGTGCATGAGTTTCAGTGCATGAGTTTGAGGGCAGGAGTTTCAAGGCATGAGATTCAGGGCATGAGTTTCAGGGCAGGAGAATAAGGGCTTGAGTTTCAGGGCATGAGATTCAGGACATGAGTTTCAGGGCGTGAGTTTCAGGGCAGGAGTTTCAGGGCATATAATTCAGGGCGTGAGTTTCAGGATATGAGATTCATGGCATGAGTTTCACGGCATGAGATTCAGGGCATGAGATTCAGGGCATGAGATTCAGGGCATGAGTTTTAGGGTAGGTGTTTCAGTGCAAGATTTTCAGAGCATGAGATTCAGGGCATGAGTTTCAGGGCAGGAATTTCAGAGCAAGAAATTCAGAGCATGAGTTTCAGGGCAGGAGATTCACGGCTTGAGTTTAAGGTCATGAGATTTAGCGCATGAGTCTCAGTGCATGAGTTTCAGAGCAAAAGTTTCAGGGCATGATATTCAGGGCAGGAGAATAAGGGCTTGAGGTTCAGGGCATGAGATTCAGGGCACTAGTTTCAGAGCATGAGTTTCAGGGCAGGAGATTCAGGGCATGTAATTCAGGGCGTGAGTTTCAGTGCATGAGTTTGAGGGCAGGAGTTTCAAGGTATGAGATTCAGGGCAGGAGTTTCAGGGCAGGAGAATCAGGGCTTGAGTTTGAGGGCAGGACTTTCAAGGCATGAGATTCAGGTCATGAGTTTCAGGGCGTGAGATTCAGGGCAGAAATTTCAGGGCATGTGATTCAGATAATGAGTTTCTGGGCAGATGATTCAGGGCAGGAGATTTAGGGCATGTGATTGAGGGCATGAGTTTCAGTGCATGAGTTTCAGGGCAGGAGTTTCAGGGCATGAGGTTCAGGGCATGAGTTTCAGTGCATGAGATTCAGGGCATCAGCTTCAGGGCATGAGATTCAGGGCATGAGTTTTAGGTAGGTGTTTCAGTGCAAGAGTTTCAGGGCATGAGATTCAGGGCATGAGTTTCAGGGCAGGAATTTTAGGGCATGACATTCAGGGCATGAGTTTCAGGGCAGGAGATTCACGGCTTGAGTTTAAGGTCATGAGATTTATCGCATGAGACTCAGTGCATCAGTTTCAGGGCAGAAGTTTCAGGGCATGAGATTCAGGGGATGAGTTTCAGGGCAAGAGAATAAGGGATTGAGTTTCAGGGCATGAGATTCAGGGCACTTGTTTCAGGGCATGAGTTTCAGGGCAGGAGTTTCAGGGCATGAGATTCAGGGCATGAGTTTCAGTGCATGAGTTTCAGTGCATGAGTTTGGGGGCAGGAGATTCAAGGCATGAGATTCAGGGCATGAGTTTTAGGGCATGAGATTCAGGGCAGGAATTTTAGTGCATGTGATTCAGATATGAGTTTCTGGGCAGATAATTCAGGGCAGGAGTTTTAGGGCATGTGATTCAGGGCATGAGTTTCAGTGCATGAGTTTCAGGGTATGAGATATAGGGCATGAGTTTCTGTGCATGAGATTCAGGGCTTGAGTTTCAAGGCATGAGGTTCAGGGCATGAGTGTCAGTGCATGAGATTCAGGGCATCAGTTTCAGGGCAGGAGTTTCAGTGCATGAGTTTCACGGCATGAGATTCAGGGCATGAGATTCAGGGCATGAGTTTTAGGGTAGGTGTTTCAGTGCAAGAGTTTCAGTGCATGAGATTCAGGGCATGAGTTTCAGGGCAGGAATTTCAGGGCATGACATTCAGGGCATGTGTTTTAGGGCAGGTGTTTCAGTGCAAGAGTTTGAGGGCAAGAGATTCAGGGCATGAGTTTCAATGCAGGAGATTCAGGGCAGGAGATTCAGGGCATGAGATTCGGGGCTTGCGATTCAAGGCAGGTGTTTTAGTGCACGTATTTCAGTGCAGGAGTTTCACGGCATGAGATTCAGGGCATGAGTTTCAAGGCAGGGGATTCACGGTTTGAGTTTAAGGTCATGAGATTTAGCGCATGAGGTTCAGTGCATGAGTTTCAGGGCAGAAGTTTCAGGGCATGAGATTCAGGGCATGAGTTTCAGGGCATGAGTTTCAGTGAAGGATTTTCAGGGCATGTAATTCAGGGCATGAGTTTCAGGATATGAGATTCATGGCATGATATTCAGGGCAGCAGTTTCAGGGCATGATGTTCAGGACATGAGTTTCAGTGCAGTAGTTTCAGTGCATGAGATTCAGGGCATGAGTTTCAGGGCAGGAGATTCACGGCTTGAGTTTAAGGTCATCAGATTTATCGCATGAGATTCAGTGCATGAGTTTCAGGGCAGAAGTTTCAGGGCATGAGATTCAGGGCATGAGTTTCAGGGCAAGAGAATAAGGGCTTGAGTTTCAGGGCATTAGATTCAGGGCATGAGTTTAAGGGCCTGAGTTTCAGGACAGGAGTTTCAGGGCATGTAATTCAGGGCGTGAATTTCAGGATATGAGATTCATGGCATGAGTTTCAGTGCAGGAGTTTCAGGGCATGAGATTCAAGGCATGTGTTTCAGTGCATGAGCTTCAGTGCATGAGTTTGAGGGCAGGAGTTTCAAGGCATGAGATTCAGGGCATGAGTTTTAGGGCATGAGATTCAGGGCAGGAATTTCAGGGCATGTGATTCAGATAATGAGATTCTGGGCAGATGATTAAGGGCAGGAGTTTTAGGGCATGTGATTCAGGACAGGAGTTTCAAGGCATGAGATTCAGGGCATGAGTTTCAGTGCATGAGTTTCAGGGCAGGAGTTTCAGGGTATGAGATTTAGGACATGAGTTTCAGTGCATGAGATTCAGGGCTTGAGTTTCAGGGCATGAAGTTCAGGGCATGAGTTTCAGTGCATGAGATTCAGGGCATCAGTTTCAGTGCAGGAGTTTCAGTGCATGAGTTTCACGGCATGAGATTCAGGGAATGAGATTCAGGGCATGAGTTTCAGGGCAGGAGATTCACGGCTTGAGTTTAAGGTTATGAGATTTAGCGAATGAGATTCAGTGCATGAGTTTCAGGGCAGAAGTTTCAGGGCATGAGATTCAGGGCATGAGTGTCAGGGCAGGAGAATAAGGGCTTGAGTTTCAGGGCATGAGATTCAGCGCATGAGTTTCAGGGCATGAGTTTCAGGGCATGAGTTTGAGGGCAGGAGTTTCAAGGCATGAGATTCAGGGCATGATTTTCAGCGCATGAGATTCAGGGCAGGAATTTCAGGGCATGTGATTCATATAATGAGTTTCTGGGCAGGTGTCTTAGGACATGTGTTTTACGGCATGTCATTCAGGACTAGAGTTTCAAGGCATGAGATTCAGGGCATGAGTTTCAGGGCATGAGTTTCAGGGCATGAGTTTCAGGGCATGAGTTTCAGGGCAGGAGAATCAGGGCTTGAGTTTCAGTGCATGGGATTCAGGGCATGAGTTTCAGGGCATGAGATTCAGGACAGGAGTTTCGAGGCATGAGATTCAGGGCATCAGTTTCAGTGCATGAGGTTCAGTGCATGAGTTTGAGGGCAGGGGATTCAAGGCATGAGATTCAGGGCATGAGTTTCAGGGCATGAGATTCAGGGCATCAGTTTCAGGGCGGGAATTTCAGGGCATGACATTCAGGGCATGAGATTCAGGGCAGGAGTTTCAGGGCATGTAATTCAGGGCGTGAGTTTCAGTGCATGAGTTTGAGGGCAGGAGTTTCAAGGCATGAGATTCAGGGCATGAGTTTCAGGGCAGGAGAATCAGGGCTTGAGTTTCAGGGCATGGGATTCAGGGCATGAATTTCAGGGCATGAGATTTAGGACAGGAGTTTCAAGGCATGAGATTCAGGGCATGAGTTTCAGTGCATGAGTTTCAGTGCATGTGTTTCAAGGCATGAGATTCAGTGCAAGAGTTTCAGGGAATGAGATTCAGGGCATGAGTTTCAAGGCAGGAGATTCAGGGCAGAAGATTCAGGGCATGAGATTCGGGGCTTGAGTTTCAAGGCTGGTGTTTTAGGGCACGTATTTCAGTGCAGGAGTTTCTGGGCAGGAGATTCAAAGCATGAGTTTCAGTGCATGAGTTTGAGGGCAGAAGTTTCACGGCATGAGATTCAGGGCATGAGTTTCAGGGCATGAGTTTCAGGGCATGGGTTTCAGGTCTGTGGTTTCAGGGCTTGAGATTCAGGGCAGCAGTTTCAGGGCAGGAGATTCAGAGCAGGTGTTTCAGTGCAAGAGTTTCAGTGCAAGAGTTTCAGGGCATGTCTTTCAGTGCATGAGTTTCAGAGCTTGAGATTCAGGGCATGAGTTTCAAGGCAGGAGATTCACGGCGTGAGTTTAAGGTCATGAGATTTAGCGCATGAGATTCAGTACATGAGTTTCAGGGCAGAAGTTTCAGGGAATGAGATTCAGGGCATGAGTTTCAGGACATGTGATTCACGACAGGAGTTTCAAGGCATGAGATTCAGGGCATGAGTTTCAGGGCAGGACAATAAGGGCTTGAGTTTCAGGGCATGAGATTCAGGGCATGAGTTTCAGGTCATGAATTTCAGGGCAGGAGTTTCAGGGCATGTAATTCAGGGCGTGAGTTTCAGGATATGAGTTTTAGTGCATGAGTTTGAAGGCAGGAGTTTCAAGGCATGAGATTCAGGGCATGAGTTTCAGGGCAGGAGAATCAGGCCTTGAGTTTCAGGGCATGGGATTCAGGGCATGAGTTTCAGGGCATGAGATTCAGGACAGGAGTTTCAAGGCATGAGATTCAGGACATGAGTTTCAGTGCATGTGTTTCAGTGCATGAGTTTGAGGGCAGGAGTTTCAAGGCATGAGATTCAGGGCATGAGATTCAGGGCATGAGATTCAGGGCAGGAATTTCAGGGCATGTAATTCAGATAATGAGTTTCTGGGCAGATGATTCAGGGCAGGAGTTTTAGGGCATGTGATTCAGGGCATCAGTTTCAGTGCATGAGCTTCAGGGCAGGAGTTTCAGGGTATGAGATTTAGGGCATGAGTTTCAGTGCATGAGATTCAGGGCTTGAGTTTCAGGGCATGAGGTTCAGGGCATGAGTTTCAGTGCATGAGATTCAGGGCATCAGTTTCAGGGCAGGAATTTCACGGCATGAGATTCAGGTCATGAGTTTCAGGGCAGGAGAATCAGTGCTTGAGTTTCAGGGTATGTAATTCAGGGCGTGAGTTTCAGTGCATGAGTTTGAGGGCAGAAGTTTCAAGGCATGAGATTCAGGGCATGAGTTTCAGGGCAGGAGAATCAGGGCTTGAGTATCAGGGCATGAGATTCACGGCATGAGTTTCAGGGCATGAGATTCAGGACAGGAGTTTCAAGGCATGAGATTCAGGGCATGAGTTTCAGTGCATGAGTTTCAGTGCATGAGTTTGAGGGCAGGAGTTTCAAGGCATGAGATTCAGGGCATGAGTGTCAGGGCATGAGATTCAGGGCAGGAATTTCAGGGCATGTGATTCAGATAATGAGTTTCTGGGCAGATAATTCAGGGCCGGAGTTTTAGGGCATGTGATTCAGGGAATGAGTTTCAGTGCATGAGATTCAGGGCTTGAGTTTCAGGGCATGAGGTTCAGGGCATGAGTTTCAGTGCATGAGATTCAGGGCATCAGTTTCAGGCAGGAGTTTCATTGCATGAGTTTCACGGCATGAGATTCAGGGCAGGAGTTTTAGGGTAAGTGTTTCAGTGCAAGAGTTTCAGTGCATGAGATTCAGGGCATGAGTTTCAGGGCAGGAATTTCAGGGCATGACATTCAGGGCATGTGTTTTAGGGCTTGTGTTTCAGTGCAAGAGTTTGAGGGCATGAGATTCAGGGCATGAGCTTCAAGGCAGGAGATTCAGGGCATGAGATTCGGGGCTTGAGTTTCAAAGCAGGTGTTTTAGGGCACGTATTTCAGTGCAGGAGTTTCAGGGCAGGGGATTCAGAGCATGAGTTTCAGTGCATGAGTTTGAGGGCTGGAGTTTAACGGCATGAGATTCATGGCATGAGTTTCAGGGCATGAGATTCAGGGCAGGAATTTCAGGGCATGTGATTCAGATAATGAGTTTCTGGGCAGATGATTCAGGGCAGGAGTTTCAGGGCATGACATTCAGGGCATGAGTTTCAGGGCAGGAGATTCACGCCTTGAGTTTAAGGTCATGAGATTTAGCGCATGAGATTCAGGGCATGAGTTTCAGGGCAGGAGATTCACGCCTTGAGTTTAAGGTCATGAGATTTAGCGCGTGAGATTCAGTGCATGAGTTTCAGTGCATGAGTTTGAAGGCAGGAGTTTCAAGGCATGAGATTCAGGGCATGAGTTTCACGGCAGAAGAATAAGGGCTTGAGTTTCAGGGCATGAGATTCAAGGCATGAGTTTCAGGGCGTGAGTTTCAGGGCACGAGTTTCAGGGCAAGTAATTCCGGGCGTGAGTTTCAGGATATGAGATTCATGGCATGAGTTTCACGGCATGAGTTTCAGGGCATGAGATTCAAGGCATGAGTTTCAGGGCGTGAGTTTCAGGGCAGGAGTTTCAGGGCATGTAATTCAGGGCGTGAGTTTCAGGATATGAGATTCATGGCATGAGTTTCACGGCATGAGATTCAGGCCATGAGGTTCAGGGCATGAGTTTTAGGGTAGGTGTTTCAGTGCAAGAGTTTCAGGGCATGAGTTTCAGGGCATGAGTTTCAGGGCAGGAATTTCAGGGCATGACATACAGGGCATGAGTTTCAGGGCAGGAGATTCACGGCTTGAGTTTAAGGTCATGAGATTTAGCGCATGAGACTCAGTGCATGAGTTTCAGGGCAGAAGTTTCAGGGCATGAGATTCAGGGCATGAGTTTCAGGGCAGGACACTAAGGGCTTGAGGTTCAGGGCATGAGATTCAGGGCTCTAGTTTCAGGGCATGAGTTTCAGTGCAGGAGTTTCAGGGCATGTAATTCAGGGCGTGAGTTTCAGTGCATGAGTTTGACGGCAGGAGTTTCAAGGAATGAGATTCAGGGCATGAGTTTCAGGGCAGGAGAATCAGGGCTTGAGTTTGAGGGCAGGGGTTTCAAGGAATGAGATTCAGGGCATGAGTTTCAGGGCATGAGATTCAGGGCAGGAATTTCAGGGCATGTGATTAAGATAATGAGTTTCTGGGAAGATGATTCAGGGCAGGAGTTTTAGGGCATGTGATTCAGGGCATGAGTTTCTGTGCATGAGTTTCAGGGCAGGAGTTTCAGGGCATGAGGTTCAGGGCATGAGTTTCAGTGCATGTGATTCAGGGCAGGAGTTTCAGTGCATGAGTTTCACGGCATGAGATTCAGGGCATGAGATTCAGTGCATGAGTTTTAGGGTAGGTGTTTCAGTGCAAGAGTTTCAGGGCATGAGATTCAGGGCATGAGTTTCAGTGCAGGAATTTCAGGGCATGAGTTTCAGGGCAGGAGATTAACGGCTTGAGTTTAAGGTCATCAGATTTAGCGCGTGAGATTCCCTGCATGAGTTTCAGGGCAGAAGTTTCAGGGCATGAGATTCAGGGCATGAGTTTCAGGGCAGGAGAATCAGGGCTTGAGTTTCAGGGCATCAGATTCAGGGCATGAGTTTCAGGGCAGGAGTTTCAGGGCATGTAATTCAGGGCGTGAGTTTCAGTGCATGAGATTGAGGGCAGGAATTTCAAGGCATGAGATTCAGGGCATGAGTTTCTGGGCAGATGATTCAGGGCAGGAGTTTTAGGGCATGTGATTCAGGTAATGAGTTTCAGTGCATGCGTTTCAGGGCAGGAGTTTCAGGGCATGAGATTTAGGGCATGAGTTTCAGTGCATGAGATTCAGGGCATGAGATTCAGGCATGAGGTTCAGGGCATGAGTTTCAGGGCAGGAGTTTTAGGGTAAGTGTTTCAGTGAAAGAGTTTCAGGGCATCAGATTCAGGGCATGAGTTTCAGGGCAGGAATTTCAGGGCATGACATTCAGTACATGTGTTTTAAGGCAGGTGTTTCAGTGCAAGAGTTTGAGGGCATGAGATTCAGGGCATGAGTTTCAAGGCAGGAGATTCAGGGCATGAGTTTCAGTGCATGAGATTCAGGGCTTGAGTTTCAGGGCATGAGGTTCAGGGCATGAGTTTCAGTGCATGAGATTCAGGGCATCAGTTTCAGGGCAGGAATTTCACGGCATGAGATTCAGGTCATGAGTTTCAGGGCAGGAGAATCAGTGCTTGAGTTTCAGGGTATGTAATTCAGGGCGTGAGTTTCAGTGCATGAGTTTGAGGGCAGAAGTTTCAAGGCATGAGATTCAGGGCATGAGTTTCAGGGCAGGAGAATCAGGGCTTGAGTATCAGGGCATGAGATTCACGGCATGAGTTTCAGGGCATGAGATTCAGGACAGGAGTTTCAAGGCATGAGATTCAGGGCATGAGTTTCAGTGCATGAGTTTCAGTGCATGAGTTTGAGGGCAGGAGTTTCAAGGCATGAGATTCAGGGCATGAGTGTCAGGGCATGAGATTCAGGGCAGGAATTTCAGGGCATGTGATTCAGATAATGAGTTTCTGGGCAGATAATTCAGGGCCGGAGTTTTAGGGCATGTGATTCAGGGAATGAGTTTCAGTGCATGAGATTCAGGGCTTGAGTTTCAGGGCATGAGGTTCAGGGCATGAGTTTCAGTGCATGAGATTCAGGGCATCAGTTTCAGGCAGGAGTTTCATTGCATGAGTTTCACGGCATGAGATTCAGGGCAGGAGTTTTAGGGTAAGTGTTTCAGTGCAAGAGTTTCAGTGCATGAGATTCAGGGCATGAGTTTCAGGGCAGGAATTTCAGGGCATGACATTCAGGGCATGTGTTTTAGGGCTTGTGTTTCAGTGCAAGAGTTTGAGGGCATGAGATTCAGGGCATGAGCTTCAAGGCAGGAGATTCAGGGCATGAGATTCGGGGCTTGAGTTTCAAAGCAGGTGTTTTAGGGCACGTATTTCAGTGCAGGAGTTTCAGGGCAGGGGATTCAGAGCATGAGTTTCAGTGCATGAGTTTGAGGGCTGGAGTTTAACGGCATGAGATTCATGGCATGAGTTTCAGGGCATGAGATTCAGGGCAGGAATTTCAGGGCATGTGATTCAGATAATGAGTTTCTGGGCAGATGATTCAGGGCAGGAGTTTCAGGGCATGACATTCAGGGCATGAGTTTCAGGGCAGGAGATTCACGCCTTGAGTTTAAGGTCATGAGATTTAGCGCATGAGATTCAGGGCATGAGTTTCAGGGCAGGAGATTCACGCCTTGAGTTTAAGGTCATGAGATTTAGCGCGTGAGATTCAGTGCATGAGTTTCAGTGCATGAGTTTGAAGGCAGGAGTTTCAAGGCATGAGATTCAGGGCATGAGTTTCACGGCAGAAGAATAAGGGCTTGAGTTTCAGGGCATGAGATTCAAGGCATGAGTTTCAGGGCGTGAGTTTCAGGGCACGAGTTTCAGGGCAAGTAATTCCGGGCGTGAGTTTCAGGATATGAGATTCATGGCATGAGTTTCACGGCATGAGTTTCAGGGCATGAGATTCAAGGCATGAGTTTCAGGGCGTGAGTTTCAGGGCAGGAGTTTCAGGGCATGTAATTCAGGGCGTGAGTTTCAGGATATGAGATTCATGGCATGAGTTTCACGGCATGAGATTCAGGCCATGAGGTTCAGGGCATGAGTTTTAGGGTAGGTGTTTCAGTGCAAGAGTTTCAGGGCATGAGTTTCAGGGCATGAGTTTCAGGGCAGGAATTTCAGGGCATGACATACAGGGCATGAGTTTCAGGGCAGGAGATTCACGGCTTGAGTTTAAGGTCATGAGATTTAGCGCATGAGACTCAGTGCATGAGTTTCAGGGCAGAAGTTTCAGGGCATGAGATTCAGGGCATGAGTTTCAGGGCAGGACACTAAGGGCTTGAGGTTCAGGGCATGAGATTCAGGGCTCTAGTTTCAGGGCATGAGTTTCAGTGCAGGAGTTTCAGGGCATGTAATTCAGGGCGTGAGTTTCAGTGCATGAGTTTGACGGCAGGAGTTTCAAGGAATGAGATTCAGGGCATGAGTTTCAGGGCAGGAGAATCAGGGCTTGAGTTTGAGGGCAGGGGTTTCAAGGAATGAGATTCAGGGCATGAGTTTCAGGGCATGAGATTCAGGGCAAGGAATTTCAGGGCATGTGATTAAGATAATGAGTTTCTGGGAAGATGATTCAGGGCAGGAGTTTTAGGGCATGTGATTCAGGGCATGAGTTTCTGTGCATGAGTTTCAGGGCAGGAGTTTCAGGGCATGAGGTTCAGGGCATGAGTTTCAGTGCATGTGATTCAGGGCAGGAGTTTCAGTGCATGAGTTTCACGGCATGAGATTCAGGGCATGAGATTCAGTGCATGAGTTTTAGGGTAGGTGTTTCAGTGCAAGAGTTTCAGGGCATGAGATTCAGGGCATGAGTTTCAGTGCAGGAATTTCAGGGCATGAGTTTCAGGGCAGGAGATTAACGGCTTGAGTTTAAGGTCATCAGATTTAGCGCGTGAGATTCCCTGCATGAGTTTCAGGGCAGAAGTTTCAGGGCATGAGATTCAGGGCATGAGTTTCAGGGCAGGAGAATCAGGGCTTGAGTTTCAGGGCATCAGATTCAGGGCATGAGTTTCAGGGCAGGAGTTTCAGGGCATGTAATTCAGGGCGTGAGTTTCAGTGCATGAGATTGAGGGCAGGAATTTCAAGGCATGAGATTCAGGGCATGAGTTTCTGGGCAGATGATTCAGGGCAGGAGTTTTAGGGCATGTGATTCAGGTAATGAGTTTCAGTGCATGCGTTTCAGGGCAGGAGTTTCAGGGCATGAGATTTAGGGCATGAGTTTCAGTGCATGAGATTCAGGGCATGAGATTCAGGGCATGAGGTTCAGGGCATGAGTTTCAGGGCAGGAGTTTTAGGGTAAGTGTTTCAGTGAAAGAGTTTCAGGGCATGAGATTCAGGGCATGAGTTTCAGGGCAGGAATTTCAGGGCATGACATTCAGTACATGTGTTTTAAGGCAGGTGTTTCAGTGCAAGAGTTTGAGGGCATGAGATTCAGGGCATGAGTTTCAAGGCAGGAGATTCAGGGCAGGAGATTCAGGGCATGAGATTCGGGGCTTGAGTTTCAAGGCAGGTGTTTTAGGGCACGTATTTCAGTGCAGGAGTTTCAGGGCAGGGGATTCAGAGCATGAGTTTCAGTGCATTAGTTTCAGGGCATGAGATTCACGACATGAGTTTCAGGGCATGGGTTTCAGGTCTGTGGTTTCAGGGTAGGTGATTCAGGGCAGGTGTTTCAGACCAAGAGTTTCAGTGCAAGAGTTTCAGGGCATTTCTTTCAGTGCATGAGTTTCAGGGCAGGAGATTAACGGCTTGAGTTCAAGGTCATGAGATTTAGCGCATGAGATTCAGTGCATGCGTTTCAGGGCAGAAGTTTCAGGGCATGAGATTCAGGGCATGAGTTTCAGTACAAGAGAATCGGGGCTAGAGTTTCAGGGCATGAGATTCAGGGCATGAGTTTCAGGGCATGAGTTTCAGGCCAGGAGTTTCAGGGCACGTAATTCAGTGCGTGAGTTTCAGGATATGAGATTCATGGCATGAGTTTCAGTGCAGGAGTTTCAGGGCATGAGATTCAGGGCATGAGTTTCAGGGCATGAGATTCAGGGCAGGAGTTTCAAGGCATGAGATTCAGGGCATGAGTTTCAGTGCATGAGTTTGAGGGCAGGAGTTTCAAGGCATGAGATTCAGGGCATGAGTTTCAGGGCATGAGATTCAGGGCAGGAATTTCAGGGCATGTGATTCACATAATGAGTTTCTGGGCAGATGATGCAGGGCAGGTGTTTTAGGGCGTGTGATTCAGGGCATGAGATTCAGGGCATGAGTTTCAGGACATTAATTTCAGGGCAGGAGTTTCAGGGCATGACATTCAGGGCATGAGTTTCAGGGCAGGAGATTTACCCCTTGAGTTTAAGGTCATGAGATTTATCGCATGAGATTCAGTGCATGAGTTTCAGTGCATGAGTTTGAGGGCAGGAGTTTCAAGGCATGAGATTCAGGGCATGAGTTTCAGGGCAGGAGAATAAGGGCTTGAGTTTCAGGGCATGAGATTCAGGACATGAGTTTCAGGGCGTGAGTTTCAGGGCAGGAGTTTCAGGGCATATAATTCAGGGCGTGAGTTTCAGGATATGAGATTCATGGCATGAGTTTCACGGCATGAGATTCAGGGCATGAGATTCAGGGCATGAGATTCAGGGCATGAGTTTTAGGGTAGGTGTTTCAGTGCAAGATTTTCAGAGCATGAGATTCAGGGCATGAGTTTCAGGGCAGGAATTTCAGAGCAAGAAATTCAGAGCATGAGTTTCAGGGCAGGAGATTCACGGCTTGAGTTTAAGGTCATGAGATTTAGCGCATGAGTCTCAGTGCATGAGTTTCAGAGCAAAAGTTTCAGGGCATGATATTCAGGGCAGGAGAATAAGGGCTTGAGGTTCAGGGCATGAGATTCAGGGCACTAGTTTCAGAGCATGAGTTTCAGGGCAGGAGATTCAGGGCATGTAATTCAGGGCGTGAGTTTCAGTGCATGAGTTTGAGGGCAGGAGTTTCAAGGTATGAGATTCAGGGCAGGAGTTTCAGGGCAGGAGAATCAGGGCTTGAGTTTGAGGGCAGGACTTTCAAGGCATGAGATTCAGGTCATGAGTTTCAGGGCGTGAGATTCAGGGCAGAAATTTCAGGGCATGTGATTCAGATAATGAGTTTCTGGGCAGATGATTCAGGGCAGGAGATTTAGGGCATGTGATTGAGGGCATGAGTTTCAGTGCATGAGTTTCAGGGCAGGAGTTTCAGGGCATGAGGTTCAGGGCATGAGTTTCAGTGCATGAGATTCAGGGCATCAGCTTCAGGGCATGAGATTCAGGGCATGAGTTTTAGGTAGGTGTTTCAGTGCAAGAGTTTCAGGGCATGAGATTCAGGGCATGAGTTTCAGGGCAGGAATTTTAGGGCATGACATTCAGGGCATGAGTTTCAGGGCAGGAGATTCACGGCTTGAGTTTAAGGTCATGAGATTTATCGCATGAGACTCAGTGCATCAGTTTCAGGGCAGAAGTTTCAGGGCATGAGATTCAGGGGATGAGTTTCAGGGCAAGAGAATAAGGGCTTGAGTTTCAGGGCATGAGATTCAGGGCACTTGTTTCAGGGCATGAGTTTCAGGGCAGGAGTTTCAGGGCATGAGATTCAGGGCATGAGTTTCAGTGCATGAGTTTCAGTGCATGAGTTTGGGGGCAGGAGATTCAAGGCATGAGATTCAGGGCATGAGTTTTAGGGCATGAGATTCAGGGCAGGAATTTTAGTGCATGTGATTCAGATATGAGTTTCTGGGCAGATAATTCAGGGCAGGAGTTTTAGGGCATGTGATTCAGGGCATGAGTTTCAGTGCATGAGTTTCAGGGTATGAGATATAGGGCATGAGTTTCTGTGCATGAGATTCAGGGCTTGAGTTTCAAGGCATGAGGTTCAGGGCATGAGTGTCAGTGCATGAGATTCAGGGCATCAGTTTCAGGGCAGGAGTTTCAGTGCATGAGTTTCACGGCATGAGATTCAGGGCATGAGATTCAGGGCATGAGTTTTAGGGTAGGTGTTTCAGTGCAAGAGTTTCAGTGCATGAGATTCAGGGCATGAGTTTCAGGGCAGGAATTTCAGGGCATGACATTCAGGGCATGTGTTTTAGGGCAGGTGTTTCAGTGCAAGAGTTTGAGGGCAAGAGATTCAGGGCATGAGTTTCAATGCAGGAGATTCAGGGCAGGAGATTCAGGGCATGAGATTCGGGGCTTGCGATTCAAGGCAGGTGTTTTAGTGCACGTATTTCAGTGCAGGAGTTTCACGGCATGAGATTCAGGGCATGAGTTTCAAGGCAGGGGATTCACGGTTTGAGTTTAAGGTCATGAGATTTAGCGCATGAGGTTCAGTGCATGAGTTTCAGGGCAGAAGTTTCAGGGCATGAGATTCAGGGCATGAGTTTCAGGGCATGAGTTTCAGTGAAGGATTTTCAGGGCATGTAATTCAGGGCATGAGTTTCAGGATATGAGATTCATGGCATGATATTCAGGGCAGCAGTTTCAGGGCATGATGTTCAGGACATGAGTTTCAGTGCAGTAGTTTCAGTGCATGAGATTCAGGGCATGAGTTTCAGGGCAGGAGATTCACGGCTTGAGTTTAAGGTCATCAGATTTATCGCATGAGATTCAGTGCATGAGTTTCAGGGCAGAAGTTTCAGGGCATGAGATTCAGGGCATGAGTTTCAGGGCAAGAGAATAAGGGCTTGAGTTTCAGGGCATTAGATTCAGGGCATGAGTTTAAGGGCCTGAGTTTCAGGACAGGAGTTTCAGGGCATGTAATTCAGGGCGTGAATTTCAGGATATGAGATTCATGGCATGAGTTTCAGTGCAGGAGTTTCAGGGCATGAGATTCAAGGCATGTGTTTCAGTGCATGAGCTTCAGTGCATGAGTTTGAGGGCAGGAGTTTCAAGGCATGAGATTCAGGGCATGAGTTTTAGGGCATGAGATTCAGGGCAGGAATTTCAGGGCATGTGATTCAGATAATGAGTTTCTGGGCAGATGATTAAGGGCAGGAGTTTTAGGGCATGTGATTCAGGACAGGAGTTTCAAGGCATGAGATTCAGGGCATGAGTTTCAGTGCATGAGTTTCAGGGCAGGAGTTTCAGGGTATGAGATTTAGGACATGAGTTTCAGTGCATGAGATTCAGGGCTTGAGTTTCAGGGCATGAAGTTCAGGGTATGAGTTTCAGTGCATGAGATTCAGGGCATCAGTTTCAGTGCAGGAGTTTCAGTGCATGAGTTTCACGGCATGAGATTCAGGGAATGAGATTCAGGGCATGAGTTTCAGGGCAGGAGATTCACGGCTTGAGTTTAAGGTTATGAGATTTAGCGAATGAGATTCAGTGCATGAGTTTCAGGGCAGAAGTTTCAGGGCATGAGATTCAGGGCATGAGTGTCAGGGCAGGAGAATAAGGGCTTGAGTTTCAGGGCATGAGATTCAGCGCATGAGTTTCAGGGCATGAGTTTCAGGGCATGAGTTTGAGGGCAGGAGTTTCAAGGCATGAGATTCAGGGCATGATTTTCAGCGCATGAGATTCAGGGCAGGAATTTCAGGGCATGTGATTCATATAATGAGTTTCTGGGCAGGTGTCTTAGGACATGTGTTTTACGGCATGTGATTCAGGACTAGAGTTTCAAGGCATGAGATTCAGGGCATGAGTTTCAGGGCATGAGTTTCAGGGCATGAGTTTCAGGGCATGAGTTTCAGGGCAGGAGAATCAGGGCTTGAGTTTCAGTGCATGGGATTCAGGGCATGAGTTTCAGGGCATGAGATTCAGGACAGGAGTTTCGAGGCATGAGATTCAGGGCATCAGTTTCAGTGCATGAGGTTCAGTGCATGAGTTTGAAGGCAGGGGATTCAAGGCATGAGATTCAGGGCATGAGTTTCAGGGCATGAGATTCAGGGCATCAGTTTCAGGGCGGGAATTTCAGGGCATGACATTCAGGGCATGAGATTCAGGGCAGGAGTTTCAGGGCATGTAATTCAGGGCGTGAGTTTCAGTGCATGAGTTTGAGGGCAGGAGTTTCAAGGCATGAGATTCAGGGCATGAGTTTCAGGGCAGGAGAATCAGGGCTTGAGTTTCAGGGCATGGGATTCAGGGCATGAATTTCAGGGCATGAGATTTAGGACAGGAGTTTCAAGGCATGAGATTCAGGGCATGAGTTTCAGTGCATGAGTTTCAGTGCATGTGTTTCAAGGCATGAGATTCAGTGCAAGAGTTTCAGGGAATGAGATTCAGGGCATGAGTTTCAAGGCAGGAGATTCAGGGCAGAAGATTCAGGCCATGAGATTCGGGGCTTGAGTTTCAAGGCTGGTGTTTTAGGGCACGTATTTCAGTGCAGGAGTTTCTGGGCAGGAGATTCAAAGCATGAGTTTCAGTGCATGAGTTTGAGGGCAGAAGTTTCACGGCATGAGATTCAGGGCATGAGTTTCAAGGCAGGGGATTCACGGTTTGAGTTTAAGGTCATGAGATTTAGCGCATGAGGTTCAGTGCATGAGTTTCAGGGCAGAAGTTTCAGGGCATGAGATTCAGGGCATGAGTTTCAGGGCATGAGTTTCAGTGAAGGATTTTCAGGGCATGTAATTCAGGGCATGAGTTTCAGGATATGAGATTCATGGCATGATATTCAGGGCAGCAGTTTCAGGGCATGATGTTCAGGACATGAGTTTCAGTGCAGTAGTTTCAGTGCATGAGATTCAGGGCATGAGTTTCAGGGCAGGAGATTCACGGCTTGAGTTTAAGGTCATCAGATTTATCGCATGAGATTCAGTGCATGAGTTTCAGGGCAGAAGTTTCAGGGCATGAGATTCAGGGCATGAGTTTCAGGGCAAGAGAATAAGGGCTTGAGTTTCAGGGCATTAGATTCAGGGCATGAGTTTAAGGGCCTGAGTTTCAGGACAGGAGTTTCAGGGCATGTAATTCAGGGCGTGAATTTCAGGATATGAGATTCATGGCATGAGTTTCAGTGCAGGAGTTTCAGGGCATGAGATTCAAGGCATGTGTTTCAGTGCATGAGCTTCAGTGCATGAGTTTGAGGGCAGGAGTTTCAAGGCATGAGATTCAGGGCATGAGTTTTAGGGCATGAGATTCAGGGCAGGAATTTCAGGGCATGTGATTCAGATAATGAGTTTCTGGGCAGATGATTAAGGGCAGGAGTTTTAGGGCATGTGATTCAGGACAGGAGTTTCAAGGCATGAGATTCAGGGCATGAGTTTCAGTGCATGAGTTTCAGGGCAGGAGTTTCAGGGTATGAGATTTAGGACATGAGTTTCAGTGCATGAGATTCAGGGCTTGAGTTTCAGGGCATGAAGTTCAGGGTATGAGTTTCAGTGCATGAGATTCAGGGCATCAGTTTCAGTGCAGGAGTTTCAGTGCATGAGTTTCACGGCATGAGATTCAGGGAATGAGATTCAGGGCATGAGTTTCAGGGCAGGAGATTCACGGCTTGAGTTTAAGGTTATGAGATTTAGCGAATGAGATTCAGTGCATGAGTTTCAGGGCAGAAGTTTCAGGGCATGAGATTCAGGGCATGAGTGTCAGGGCAGGAGAATAAGGGCTTGAGTTTCAGGGCATGAGATTCAGCGCATGAGTTTCAGGGCATGAGTTTCAGGGCATGAGTTTGAGGGCAGGAGTTTCAAGGCATGAGATTCAGGGCATGATTTTCAGCGCATGAGATTCAGGGCAGGAATTTCAGGGCATGTGATTCATATAATGAGTTTCTGGGCAGGTGTCTTAGGACATGTGTTTTACGGCATGTGATTCAGGACTAGAGTTTCAAGGCATGAGATTCAGGGCATGAGTTTCAGGGCATGAGTTTCAGGGCATGAGTTTCAGGGCATGAGTTTCAGGGCAGGAGAATCAGGGCTTGAGTTTCAGTGCATGGGATTCAGGGCATGAGTTTCAGGGCATGAGATTCAGGACAGGAGTTTCGAGGCATGAGATTCAGGGCATCAGTTTCAGTGCATGAGGTTCAGTGCATGAGTTTGAAGGCAGGGGATTCAAGGCATGAGATTCAGGGCATGAGTTTCAGGGCATGAGATTCAGGGCATCAGTTTCAGGGCGGGAATTTCAGGGCATGACATTCAGGGCATGAGATTCAGGGCAGGAGTTTCAGGGCATGTAATTCAGGGCGTGAGTTTCAGTGCATGAGTTTGAGGGCAGGAGTTTCAAGGCATGAGATTCAGGGCATGAGTTTCAGGGCAGGAGAATCAGGGCTTGAGTTTCAGGGCATGGGATTCAGGGCATGAATTTCAGGGCATGAGATTTAGGACAGGAGTTTCAAGGCATGAGATTCAGGGCATGAGTTTCAGTGCATGAGTTTCAGTGCATGTGTTTCAAGGCATGAGATTCAGTGCAAGAGTTTCAGGGAATGAGATTCAGGGCATGAGTTTCAAGGCAGGAGATTCAGGGCAGAAGATTCAGGCCATGAGATTCGGGGCTTGAGTTTCAAGGCTGGTGTTTTAGGGCACGTATTTCAGTGCAGGAGTTTCTGGGCAGGAGATTCAAAGCATGAGTTTCAGTGCATGAGTTTGAGGGCAGAAGTTTCACGGCATGAGATTCAGGGCATGAGTTTCAGGGCATGAGTTTCAGGGCATGGGTTTCAGGTCTGTGGTTTCAGGGCTTGAGATTCAGGGCAGCAGTTTCAGGGCAGGAGATTCAGAGCAGGTGTTTCAGTGCAAGAGTTTCAGTGCAAGAGTTTCAGGGCATGTCTTTCAGTGCATGAGTTTCAGAGCTGGAGATTCAGGGCATGAGTTTCAAGGCAGGAGATTCACGGCGTGAGTTTAAGGTCATGAGATTTAGCGCATGATATTCAGTACATGAGTTTCAGGCCAGGAGTTTCAGGGCACGTAATTCAGGGCGTGAGTTTCAGGATATGAGATTCATGGCATGAGTTTCAGTGCAGGAGTTTCAGGGCATGAGATTCAGGGCATGAGTTTCAGGGCATGAGTTTCAGAGCAGGAGTTTCAATGCATGAGATTCAGGGCATGAGTTTCAGTGCATGAGTTTCAGTGCATGAGTTTCAGTGCATGAGTTTGAGGGCAGGAGTTTCAAGGCATGAGATTCAGGGCATGAGTTTCAGGGCATGAGATTCAGGGCAGGAATTTCAGGGCATGTGATTCAGATAATGAGTTTCTGGACAGATGATGCACGGTAGGAGTTTTAGGCATGTGATTCAGGGCATGCGATTCAGGGCATGAGTTTCAGGACATTAATTTCAGGGCAGGAGTTTCAGAGCATGACATTCAGGGCATGAGTTTCAGGCCAGGAGATTCACGGCTTGAGTTTAAGGTCATGAGATTTAGCGCATGAGATTCAGTGCATGAGTTTCAGTGCATGAGTTTGAGGGCAGGAGTTTCTAGGCATGAGATTCAGGGCATGAGTTTCAGGGCAGGAGAATAACGGCTTGAGTTTCAGGGCATGAGATTCAGGGCATGAGTTTCAGGGTGTGAGTTTCAGGGCATGTCATTCAGGGCGTGAGTTTCAGGATATGAGATTCATGGCATGAGTTTCACGGCATGAGATTCAGGGCATGAGACTCAGGGCAGGAGTTTTACGGTAGGTGTTTCAGTGCAAGAGTTTCAGGGCATGAGTTTCAGGGCAGGAGTTTCAGGGTATGAGATTTAGGACATGAGTTTCAGTGCATGAGATTCAGGGCTTGAGTTTCAGGGCATGAAGTTCAGGGCATGAGTTTCAGTGCATGAGATTCAGGGCATCAGTTTCAGTGCAGGAGTTTCAGTGCATGAGTTTCACGGCATGAGATTCAGGGAATGAGATTCAGGGCATGAGTTTCAGGGCAGGAGATTCACGGCTTGAGTTTAAGGTTATGAGATTTAGCGAATGAGATTCAGTGCATGAGTTTCAGGGCAGAAGTTTCAGGGCATGAGATTCAGGGCATGAGTGTCAGGGCAGGAGAATAAGGGCTTGAGTTTCAGGGCATGAGATTCAGCGCATGAGTTTCAGGGCATGAGTTTCAGGGCATGAGTTTGAGGGCAAGAGTTTCAAGGCATGAGATTCAGGGCATGAATTTCAGCGCATGAGATTCAGGGCAGGAATTTCAGGGCATGTGATTCATATAATGAGTTTCTGGGCAGGTGTCTTAGGACATGTGTTTTACGGCATGTGATTCAGGACTAGAGTTTCAAGGCATGAGATTCAGGGCATGAGTTTCAGGGCAGGAGTTTCAGGGTATGAGATTTAGGACATGAGTTTCAGTGCATGAGATTCAGGGCTTGAGTTTCAGGGCATGAAGTTCAGGGCATGAGTTTCAGTGCATGAGATTCAGGGCATCAGTTTCAGTGCAGGAGTTTCAGTGCATGAGTTTCACGGCATGAGATTCAGGGAATGAGATTCAGGGCATGAGTTTCAGGGCAGGAGATTCACGGCTTGAGTTTAAGGTTATGAGATTTAGCGAATGAGATTCAGTGCATGAGTTTCAGGGCAGAAGTTTCAGGGCATGAGATTCAGGGCATGAGTGTCAGGGCAGGAGAATAAGGGCTTGAGTTTCAGGCATGAGATTCAGCGCATGAGTTTCAGGGCATGAGTTTCAGGCATGAGTTTGAGGGCAAGAGTTTCAAGGCATGAGATTCAGGGCATGAATTTCAGCGCATGAGATTCAGGGCAGGAATTTCAGGGCATGTGATTCATATAATGAGTTTCTGGGCAGGTGTCTTAGGACATGTGTTTACGGCATGTGATTCAGGACTAGAGTTTCAAGGCATGAGATTCAGGGCATGAGTTTCAGGGCATGAGTTTCAGGGCATGAGTTTCAGGGCATGAGTTTCAGGGCAGGAGAATCAGGGCTTGAGTTTCAGTGCATGGGATTCAGGGCATGAGTTTCAGGGCATGAGATTCAGGACAGGAGTTTCGAGGCATGAGATTCAGGGCATCAGTTTCAGTGCATGAGGTTCAGTGCATGAGTTTGAGGGCAGGGGATTCAAGGCATGAGATTCAGGCATGAGTTTCAGGGCATGAGATTCAGGGCATCAGTTTCAGGGCGGGAATTTCAGGGCATGACATTCAGGCATGAGATTCAGGGCAGGAGTTTCAGGGCATGTAATTCAGGGCGTGAGTTTCAGTGCATGAGTTTGAGGGCAGGAGTTTCAAGGCATGAGATTCAGGGCATGAGTTTCAGGGCAGGAGAATCAGGGCTTGAGTTTCAGGGCATGGGATTCAGGGCATGAATTTCAGGGCATGAGATTTAGGACAGGAGTTTCAAGGCATGAGATTCAGGGCATGAGTTTCAGTGCATGAGTTTCAGTGCATGTGTTTCAAGGCATGAGATTCAGTGCAAGAGTTTCAGGGAATGAGATTCAGGGCATGAGTTTCAAGGAAGGAGATTCAGGGCAGAAGATTCAGGGCATGAGATTCGGGGCTTGAGTTTCAAGGCTGGTGTTTTAGGGCACGTATTTCAGTGCAGGAGTTTCTGGGCAGGAGATTCAAAGCATGAGTTTCAGTGCATGAGTTTGAGGGCAGAAGTTTCACGGCATGAGATTCAGGGCATGAGTTTCAGGGCATGGGTTTCAGGTCTGTGGTTTCAGGGCTTGAGATTCAGGGCAGCAGTTTCAGGGCAGGAGATTCAGAGCAGGTGTTTCAGTGCAAGAGTTTCAGTGCAAGAGTTTCAGGGCATGTCTTTCAGTGCATGAGTTTCAGAGCTTGAGATTCAGGGCATGAGTTTCAAGGCAGGAGATTCACGGCGTGAGTTTAAGGTCATGAGATTTAGCGCATGATATTCAGTACATGAGTTTCAGGGCAGAAGTTTCAGGAATGAGATTCAGGGCATGAGTTTCAGGACATGTGATTCACGACAGGAGTTTCAAGGCATGAGATTCAGGGCATGAGTTTCAGGGCATGAGTTTCAGGCCAGGAGTTTCAGGGCACGTAATTCAGGGCGTGAGTTTCAGGATATGAGATTCATGGCATGAGTTTCAGTGCAGGAGTTTCAGGGCATGAGATTCAGGGCATGAGTTTCAGGGCATGAGTTTCAGAGCAGGAGTTTCAATGCATGAGATTCAGGGCATGAGTTTCAGTGCATGAGTTCCAGTGCATGAGTTTCAGTGCATGAGTTTGAGGGCAGGAGTTTCAAGGCATGAGATTCAGGGCATGAGTTTCAGGGCATGAGATTCAGGGCAGGAATTTCAGGGCATGTGATTCAGATAATGAGTTTCTGGACAGATGATGCACGGTAGGAGTTTTAGGCATGTGATTCAGGGCATGCGATTCAGGGCATGAGTTTCAGGACATTAATTTCAGGGCAGGAGTTTCAGAGCATGACATTCAGGGCATGAGTTTCAGGCCAGGAGATTCACGGCTTGAGTTTAAGGTCATGAGATTTAGCGCATGAGATTCAGTGCATGAGTTTCAGTGCATGAGTTTGAGGGCAGGAGTTTCTAGGCATGAGATTCAGGGCATGAGTTTCAGGGCAGGAGAATAACGGCTTGAGTTTCAGGGCATGAGATTCAGGGCATGAGTTTCAAGGTGTGAGTTTCAGGGCATGTCATTCAGGGCGTGAGTTTCAGGATATGAGATTCATGGCATGAGTTTCACGGCATGAGATTCAGGGCATGAGACTCAGGGCAGGAGTTTTACGGTAGGTGTTTCAGTGCAAGAGTTTCAGGGCATGAGGTTCAGGGCATGAGTTTCAGGGCAGGAATTTCAGGGCATAACATTCAGGGCATGAGTTTCAGGGCAGGAGATTCACGGCTGTAGTTTAAGGTCATGAGATTTATCGCATGAGACTCAGTGCATGAGTTTCAGGGCAGAAGTTTCAGGGCATGAGATTCAGGGCACCAGTTTCAGGGCATGAATTTCAGGGCAGGAGTTTCAGGGCATGTAATTCAGGGCGTGAGTTTCAGTGCATGAGATTCAGTGCATGAGTTTGAGGGCAGGAGATTCAAGGCATAAGATTCAGGACATGAGTTTCAGAGCAGGAGAATCAGGGCTTGAGTTTCAGTGCATGGGATTCAGGGCATGAGTTTCAGGGCATGAGATTCAGGACAGGAGTTTCGAGGCATCAGTTTCAGTGCATGAGTTTCAGTGCATGAGTTTGAGGGCAGGAGATTCAAGGCATGAGATTCAGGGCATAAGTTTCAGGGCAGGAATTTCAGGGCATGACATTCAGAGCATAAGTTTCAGGGCAGGAGATTCACAGCTTGAGTTTAAGGTCATGAGATTCAGTGCATGAGTTTCAGGGCAGAAATTTCAGGGCATGAGATTCACGGCATGAGATTCAGGGCATTAGATTCAGGGCAGGAGTTTCAGGGCATGTAATTCAGGGCGTGAGTTTCAGTGCATGAGTTTGAGGGCAGGAGTTTTAAGGCATGAGATTCAGGGCATGAGTTTCAGGGCAGGAGAATCAGGGCTTGAGTTTCAGGGCATGGGATTCAGGGCATGAATTTCAGGGCATGAGATTCAGGACAGGAGTTTCAAGGCATGAGATTCAGGGCATGAGTTTCAGTGCATGAGTTTCAGTGCATGAGTTTGAGGGCAGGAGTTTCAAGGCATGAGATTCAGGGCATGAGTTTCAGGGCATGAGATTCAGGGCAGGAATTTCAGGGCATGTGATTCAGATAATGAGTTTCTGTGCAGATGATTCAGGGCAGGAGTTTTAGGGCATGAGATTCAGGGCATGAGTTTCAGTGCATGAGTTTCAGGGCAGGAGATTCAGGGTATGAGATTTAGGGCATGAGTTTCACTGCATGACATTCAGGGCTTGAGTTTCAGGGCATGAGGTTCAGGGCATGAGTGTCAGTGCATGAGATTCAGGGCATCAGTTTCAGGGCATGAGTTTCACGGCCTGAGATTCAGAGCATGAGTTTTAGGGTAGGTGTTTCAGTGCAACAGTTTCAGGGCATGAGATTCAGCGCATGAGTTTCATGGCAGGAATTGCAGAGCATGACATTCAGGACATGTGTTTTAGGGCAGGTGTTTCAGTGCAAGAGTTTGAGGGCATGAGATTCAGGGCATGAGTTTCAAGGCAGGAGATTCAGGGCAGGAGATTCAGGGCATGAGATTCGGGGCTTGAGTTTCAAGGCAGGTGTTTTAGGGCACGTATTTCAGTGCAGGAGTTTCAGGGCAGGAGATTCAGAGCATGAGTTTCAGTGCATGAGTTTCAGGGCATGTCTTTCAGTGCATGAGTTTCAGAGCTTGAGATTCAGGGCATGAGTTTCAAGGCAGGAGATTCACGGCATGAGTTTAAGGTCATGAGATTTAGCGCATGAGATTCAGTACATGAGTTTCAGGGCAGAAGTTTCAGGGCATGAGATTCAGGGCATGAGTTTCAGGACATGTGATTCAGGACAGGAGTTTCAGGACATGAGATTCAGGGCATGAGATTCAAGGCATGAGTTTCAGGCCAGGAGTTTCAGGACACGTAATTCAGGGCGTGAGTTTCAGGATATGAGATTCATGGCATGAGTTTCAGTGCAGGAGTTTCAGGGCATGAGATTCAGGGCATGAGTTTCAGGGTATGAGATTCAGGGCAGGAGTTTCAAGGCATGAGATTCAGGGCATGAGTTTCAGTGCATGAGTTTCAGTGCATGAGTTTGAGGGCAGGAGTTTCAAGGCATGAGATTCAGGGAATGAGTTTCAGGGCATGAGATTCAGGGCAGGAATTTCAGGGCATGTGATTCAGATAATGAGTTTCTGGGCAGATGATGCAGCGCAGGAGTTTTAGGGCATGTGATTCAGGGCATGAGATACAGGGCATGAGTTTCAGGACATTAATTTCAGGGCATGTGTTTCAGGGCAGGAGAATCAGGGCTTGAGTTTCAGGGCATGGGATTCAGGGCATGAATTTCAGGGCATGAGATTCAGGACAGGAGTTTCAAGGCATGAGATTCAGGGCATGAGTTTCAGTGCATGAGTTTGAGGGCAGGAGTTTCAAGGCATGAGATTCAGGGCATGAGTTTCAGGGCATGAGATTCAGGGCAGGAGTTTCAAGGCATGAGATTCAGGGCATGAGATTCAGAGCATGAGTTTTAGTGTAGGTGTTTCAGTGCAAGAGTTTCAGGGCATGAGATTCAGGGCATGAGTTTCATGGCAGGAATTGCAGAGCATGACATTCAGGACATGTATTTTAGGGCAGGTGTTTCAGTGCAAGAGTTTGAGGGCATGAGATTCAGGGCAGGAGATTCAGGGCAGGATATTCAGGGCATGAGATTCGGGGCTTGAGTTTCAAGGCAGGTGTTTTAGGGCACGTATTTCAGTGCAGGAGTTTCAGGGCAGGAGATTCAGAGCATGAGTTTCAGTGCATGAGTTTCAGGGCATGTCTTTCAGTACATGAGTTTCAGAGCTTGAGATTCAGGGCATGAGTTTCAAGGCAGGACATTCACGGCTTGAGTTTAAGGTCATGAGATTTAGCGCATGAGATTCAGTACATGAGTTTCAGGGCAGAAGTTTCAGGGCATGAGATTCAGGGCATGAGTTTCAGGACATGTGATTCAGGACAGGAGTTTCAGGACATGAGATTCAGGGCATGAGATTCAAGGCATGAGTTTCAGGCCAGGAGTTTCAGGACACGTAATTCAGGGCGTGAGTTTCAGGATATGAGATTCATGGCATGAGTTTCAGTGCAGGAGTTTCAGGGCATGAGATTCAGGGCATGAGTTTCAGGGCATGAGATTCAGGGCAGGAGTTTCAAGGCATGAGATTCAGATAATGAGTTTCTGGGCAGATGATTCAGCGCAGGAGTTTTAGGGCATGTGATTCAGGGCATGAGTTTCAGGACATTAATTTCAGGGCAGGAGTTTCAGAGCATGACATTCAGGGCATGAGTTTCAGGGCAGGAGATTCACGGCTTGAGTTTAAGGTCATGAGATTTAGCGCATGAGATTCAGTGCATGAGTTTCAGTGCATGAGTTTGAGGGCAGGAGTTTCTAGGCATGAGATTCAGGGCATGAGTTTCAGGGCAGGAGAATAACGGCTTGAGTTTCAGGGCATGAGATTCAGGGCATGAGTTTCAGGGTGTGAGTTTCAGGGCATGTCATTCAGGGCGTGAGTTTCAGGATATGAGATTCATGGCATGAGTTTCACGGCATGAGATTCAGGGCATGAGACTCAGGGCATGAGTTTTACGGTAGGTGTTTCAGTGCAAGAGTTTCAGGGCATGAGGTTCAGGGCATGAGTTTCAGGGCAGGAATTTCAGGGCATAACATTCAGGGCATGAGTTTCAGGGCAGGAGATTCACGGCTGTAGTTTAAGGTCATGAGATTTATCGCATGAGACTCAGTGCATGAGTTTCAGGGCAGAAGTTTCAGGGCATGAGATTCAGGGCATGAGTTTCAGGGCAGGAGAATAAGGGCTTGAGTTTCAGGGCATGAGATGCAGGGCACCAGTTTCAGGGCATGAATTTCAGGGCAGGAGTTTCAGGGCATGTAATTCAGGGCGTGAGTTTCAGTGCATGAGATTCAGTGCATGAGTTTGAGGGCAGGAGATTCAAGGCATGGGATTCAGGGCATGAGTTTCAGGGCATGAGATTCAGGACAGGAGTTTCGAGGCATCAGTTTCAGTGCATGAGTTTCAGTGCATGAGTTTGAGGGCAGGAGATTCAAGGCATGAGATTCAGGGCATGAGTTTCAGGGCAGGAATTTCAGGGCATGACATTCAGAGCATAAGTTTCAGGGCAGGAGATTCACGGCTTGAGTTTAAGGTCATGAGATTTAGCGCATGAGATTCAGTGCATGAGTTTCAGGGCAGAAATTTCAGGGCATGAGATTCACGGCATGAGTTTCAGGGCATTAGATTCAGGGCAGGAGTTTCAGGGCATGTAATTCAGGGCGTGAATTTCAGTGCATGAGTTTGAGGGCAGGAGTTTTAAGGCATGAGATTCAGGGCATGAGTTTCAGGGCAGGAGAATCAGGGCTTGAGTTTCAGGGCATGGGATTCAGGGCATGAATTTCAGGGCATGAGATTCAGGGCATGAGTTTCACGGCATGAGATTCAGAGCATGAGATTCAGAGCATGAGTTTTAGGGTAGGTGTTTCAGAGCAACAGTTTCAGGGCATGAGATTCAGGGCATGAGTTTCATGGCAGGAATTGCAGAGCATGACATTCAGGACATGTGTTTTAGGGCAGGTGTTTCAGTGCAAGAGTTTGAGGGCATGAGATTCAGGGCATGAGTTTCAAGGCAGGAGATTCAGGGCAGGAGATTCAGGGCATGAGATTCGGGGCTTGAGTTTCAAGGCAGGTGTTTTAGGGCACGTATTTCAGTGCAGGAGTTTCAGGGCAGGAGATTCAGAGCATGAGTTTCAGTGCATGAGTTTCAGGGCATGTCTTTCAGTGCATGAGTTTCAGAGCTTGAGATTCAGGGCATGAGTTTCAAGGCAGGAGATTCACGGCTTGAGTTTAAGGTCATGAGATTTAGCGCATGAGATTCAGTACATGAGTTTCAGGGCAGAAGTTTCAGGGCATGAGATTCAGGGCATGAGTTTCAGGACATGTGATTCAGGACAGGAGTTTCAGGACATGAGATTCAGGGCATGAGATTCAAGGCATGAGTTTCAGGCCAGGAGTTTCAGGACACGTAATTCAGGGCGTGAGTTTCAGGATATGAGATTCATGGCATGAGTTTCAGTGCAGGAGTTTCAGGGCATGAGATTCAGGGCATGAGTTTCAGGGCATGAGATTCAGGGCAGGAGTTTCAAGGCATGAGATTCAGGGCATGAGTTTCAGTGCATGAGTTTCAGTGCATGAGTTTGAGGGCAGGAGTTTCAAGGCATGAGATTCAGGGAATGAGTTTCAGGGCATGAGATTCAGGGCAGGAATTTCAGGGCATGTGATTCAGATAATGAGTTTCTGGGCAGATGATGCAGCGCAGGAGTTTTAGGGCATGTGATTCAGGGCATGAGATTCAGGGCATGAGTTTCAGGACATTAATTTCAGGGCATGTGTTTCAGGGCAGGAGAATCAGGGCTTGAGTTTCAGGGCATGGGATTCAGGGCATGAATTTCAGGGCATGAGATTCAGGACAGGAGTTTCAAGGCATGAGATTCAGGGCATGAGTTTCAGTGCATGAGTTTGAGGGCAGGAGTTTCAAGGCATGAGTTTCAGGGCATGAGATTCAGGGCAGGAATTTCAGGGCATGTGATTCAGATAATGAGTTTCTGGGCAGATGATTCAGGGTATGAGATTTAGGGCATGAGTTTCACGGCATGAAATTCAGGGCTTGAGTTTCAGGGCATGAGGTTCAGGGCATGAGTGTCAGTGCATGAGATTCAGGGCATCAGTTTCAGGGCATGAGTTCACGGCATGAGATTCAGAGCATGAGATTCAGAGCATGAGTTTTAGGGTAGGTGTTTCAGTGCAAGAGTTTGAGGGCATGAGATTCAGGGCATGAGTTTCATGGCAGGAATTGCAGAGCATGACATTCAGGACATGTATTTTAGGGCAGGTGTTTCAGTGCAAGAGTTTGAGGGCATGAGATTCAGGGCAGGAGATTCAGGGCAGGAGATTCAGGGCATGAGATTCGGGGCTTGAGTTTCAAGGCAGGTGTTTTAGGGCACGTATTTCAGTGCAGGAGTTTCAGGGCAGGAGATTCAGAGCATGAGTTTCAGTGCATGAGTTTCAGGGCATGTCTTTCAGTGCATGAGTTTCAGAGCTTGAGATTCAGGGCATGAGTTTCAAGGCAGGAGATTCACGGCTTGAGTTTAAGGTCATGAGATTTAGCGCATGAGATTCAGTACATGAGTTTCAGGGCAGAAGTTTCAGGGCATGAGATTCAGGGCATGAGTTTCAGGACATGTGATTCAGGACAGGAGTTTCAGGACATGAGATTCAGGGCATGAGATTCAAGGCATGAGTTTCAGGCCAGGAGTTTCAGGACACGTAATTCAGGGCGTGAGTTTCAGGATATGAGATTCATGGCATGAGTTTCAGTGCAGGAGTTTCAGGGCATGAGATTCAGGGCATGAGTTTCAGGGCATGAGATTCAGGGCAGGAGTTTCAAGGCATGAGATTCAGGGCATGAGTTTCAGTGCATGAGTTTCAGTGCATGAGTTTGAGGGCAGGAGTTTCAAGGCATGAGATTCAGGGCATGAGTTTCAGGGCATGAGATTCAGGGCAGGAATTTCAGGGCATGTGATTCAGATAATGAGTTTCTGGGCAGATGATTCAGCGCAGGAGTTTTAGGGCATGTGATTCAGGGCATGAGTTTCAGGACATTAATTTCAGGGCAGGAGTTTCAGAGCATGACATTCAGGGCATGAGTTTCAGGGCAGGAGATTCACGGCTTGAGTTTAAGGTCATGAGATTTAGCGCATGAGATTCAGTGCATGACTTTCAGTGCATGAGTTTGAGGGCAGGAGTTTCTAGGCATGAGATTCAGGGCATGAGTTTCAGGGCAGGAGAATAACGGCTTGAGTTTCAGGGCATGAGATTCAGGGCATGAGTTTCAGGGTGTGAGTTTCAGGGCATGTCATTCAGGGCGTGAGTTTCAGGATATGAGATTCATGGCATGAGTTTCACGGCATGAGATTCAGGGCATGAGACTCAGGGCATGAGTTTTACGGTAGGTGTTTCAGTGCAAGAGTTTCAGGGCATGAGGTTCAGGGCATGAGTTTCAGGGCAGGAATTTCAGGGCATAACATTCAGGGCATGAGTTTCAGGGCAGGAGATTCACGGCTGTAGTTTAAGGTCATGAGATTTATCGCATGAGACTCAGTGCATGAGTTTCAGGGCAGAAGTTTCAGGGCATGAGATTCAGGGCATGAGTTTCAGGGCATGAGAATAAGGGCTTGAGTTTCAGGGCATGAGATGCAGGGCACCAGTTTCAGGGCATGAATTTCAGGGCAGGAGTTTCAGGGCATGTAATTCAGGGCGTGAGTTTCAGTGCATGAGATTCAGTGCATGAGTTTGAGGGCAGGAGATTCAAGGCATGAGATTCAGGACATGAGTTTCAGGGCAGGAGAATCAGGGCTTGAGTTTCAGTGCATGGGATTCAGGGCATGAGTTTCAGGGCTTGAGATTCAGGACAGGAGTTTCGAGGCATCAGTTTCAGTGCATGAGTTTCAGTGCATGAGTTTGAGGGCAGGAGATTCAAGGCATGAGATTCAGGGCATGAGTTTCAGGGCAGGAATTTCAGGGCATGACATACAGAGCATAAGTTTCAGGGCAGGATATTCACGGCTTGAGTTTAAGGTCATGAGATTTAGCGCATGAGATTCAGTGCATGAGTTTCAGGGCAGAAATTTCAGGGCATGAGATTCACGGCATGAGTTTCAGGGCATTAGATTCAGGGCAGGAGTTTCAGGGCATGTAATTCAGGGCGTGAATTTCAGTGCATGAGTTTGAGGGCAGGAGTTTAAAGGCATGAGATTCAGGGCATGAGTTTCAGGGCAGGAGAATCAGGGCTTGAGTTTCAGGGCATGGGATTCAGGGCATGAGATTCAGGACAGGAGTTTCAAGGCATGAGTTTCAGTGCATGAGTTTGAGGGCAGGAGTTTCAAGGCATGAGATTCAGGGCATGAGTTTCAGGGCATGAGATTCAGGGCAGGAATTTCAGGGCATGTGATTCAGATAATGAGTTTCTGGGCAGATGATTCAGGGCAGGAGTTTTAGGGCATGAGATTCAGGGCATGAGTTTCAGTGCATGAGTTTCAGGGCAGGAGATTCAGGGTATGAGATTTAGGGCATGAGTTTCACTGCATGACATTCAGGGCTTGAGTTTCAGGGCATGTGGTTCAGGGCATGAGTGTCAGTGCATGAGATTCAGGGCATCAGTTTCAGGGCATGAGTTTCACGGCATGAGATTCAGAGCATGAGATTCAGAGCATGAGTTTTAGGGTAGGTGTTTCAGTGCAACAGTTTCAGGGCATGAGATTCAGGGCATGAGTTTCATGGCAGGAATTGCAGAGCATGACATTCAGGACATGTGTTTTAGGGCAGGTGTTTCAGTGCAAGAGTTTGAGGGCATGAGATTCAGGGCATGAGTTTCAAGGCAGGAGATTCAGGGCAGGAGATTCAGGGCATGAGATTCGGGGCTTGAGTTTCAAGGCAGGTGTTTTAGGGCACGTATTTCAGTGCAGGAGTTTCAGGGCAGGAGATTCAGAGCATGAGTTTCAGTGCATGAGTTTCAGGGCATGTCTTTCAGTGCATGAGTTTCAGAGCTTGAGATTCAGGGCATGAGTTTCAAGGCAGGAGATTCACGGCTTGAGTTTAAGGTCATGAGATTTACCGCATGAGATTCAGTACATGAGTTTCAGGGCAGAAGTTTCAGGGCATGAGATTCAGGGCATGAGTTTCAGGACATGTGATTCAGGACAGGAGTTTCAGGACATGAGATTCAGGGCATGAGATTCAAGGCATGAGTTTCAGGCCAGGAGTTTCAGGACACGTAATTCAGGGCGTGAGTTTCAGGATATGAGATTCATGGCATGAGTTTCAGTGCAGGAGTTTCAGGGCATGAGATTCAGGGCATGAGTTTCAGGGCATGAGATTCAGGGCAGGAGTTTCAAGGCATGAGATTCAGGGCATGAGTTTCAGTGCATGAGTTTCAGTGCATGAGTTTGAGGGCAGGAGTTTCAAGGCATGAGATTCAGGGCATGAGTTTCAGGGCATGAGATTCAGGGCAGGAATTTCAGGGCATGTGATTCAGATAATGAGTTTCTGGGCAGATGATGCAGCGCAGGAGTTTTAGGGCATGTGATTCAGGGCATGAGATTCAGGGCATGAGTTTCAGGACATTAATTTCAGGGCTGGAGTTTCAGGGCAGGAGATTCACGGCTTTAGTTTAAGGTCATGAGATTTAGCGCATGAGACTCAGTGCATGAGTTTCAGGGCAGAAGTTTCAGGGCATGAGATTCAGGGCATGAGTTTCAGGGCAGGAGGATAACGGATTGAGTTTCAGGGCATGAGATTCAGAGCACTAGTTTCAGGGCATGAATTTCAGGGCAGGAGTTTCAGCGCATGTAATTCAGGGCGTGAGTTTCAGTGCATGCGTTTCAGTGCATGAGTTTGAGGGCAGGAGTTTAAAGGCATGAGATTCAGGGCATGAGTTTCAGGGCAGGAGAATCATGGCTTCAGTTTCAGTGCATGGGATTCAGGGCATGAGTTTCAGGGCATGACATTCAGGACAGGAGTTTCGAGGCATGAGATTCAGGGCATCAGTTTCAGTGCATGAGTTTTTAAGTGCATGAGTTTGAGGGCAAGAGATTCAAGGCATGAGATTCAGGGCATGAGTTTCAGGGCATGAGATTCAGGGCAGGAAATTTAGGGGATGTGATTCAGATATGAGTTTCTGGGCATATGATTCAGGGCAGGAGTTTCAGGGTATGAGATTTAGGGAATGAGTTTCAGGGCATGAGGTTCAGGGCATGAGTGTCAGTGCATGACATTCAGGGCATGAGATTCAGGGCAGGAATTTCAGGGCATGACATTCAGGGCATGTGATTTAGGGCAGGTGTTTCAGTACAAGAGTTTGAGGGCATGAGATTCAGGGCATGAGTTTCAATGCAAGAGATTCAGGGCAGGAGATTCATGGCATGAGATTCGGGGCTTGAGATTCAAGGCAGGTGATTTAGGGCACGTGTTTCAGTGCAGGAGTTTCAGGGCAGGAGATTCAGTGTACGAGATTTAGGGCATGAGTTTCACTGCATGAAATTCAGGGCTTGAGTTTCAGGGCATGAGGTTCAGGGCATGAGTGTCAGTGCATGAGATTCAGGGCATCAGTTTCAGGGCATGAGTTTCACGGCATGAGATTCAGAGCATGAGTTTTAGGGTAGGTGTTTCAGTGCAAGAGTTTCAGGGCATGAGATTCAGAGCATGAGTTTCATGGCAGGAATTGCAGAGCATGACATTCAGGACATGTGTTTTAGGGCAGGTGTTTCAGTGCAAGAGTTTGAGGGCATGAGATTCAGGGCATGAGATTCGGGGCTTGAGTTTCAAGGCAGGTGTTTTAGGGCACGTATTTCAGTGCAGGAGTTTCAGGGCAGGAGATTCAGAGCATGAGTTTCAGTGCATGAGTTTCAGGGCATGTCTTTCAGTGCATGAGTTTCAGAGCTTGAGATTCAGGGCATGAGTTTCAAGGCAGGAGATTCACGGCTTGAGTTTAAGGTCATGAGCTTTAGCGCATGAGATTCAGTACATGAGTTTCAGGGCAGAAGTTTCAGGGCATGAGATTCAGGGCATGAGTTTCAGGACATGTGATTCAGGACAGGAGCTTCAAGATATGAGATTCAGGGCATGAGATTCAAGGCATGAGTTTCAGGCCAGGAGTTTCAGGACACGTAATTCAGGGCGTGAGTTTCAGGATATGAGATTCATGGCATGAGTTTCAGTGCAGGAGTTTCAGGGCATGAGATTCAGGGCATGAGTTTCAGGGCATGAGATTCAGGGCAGGAGTTTCAAGGCATGAGATTCAGGGCATGAGTTTCAGTGCATGAGTTTCAGTGCATGAGTTTGAGGGCAGGAGTTTCAAGGCATGAGATTCAGGGCATGAGTTTCAGGGCATGAGATTCAGGGCAGGAATTTCAGGGCATGTGATTCACATAATGAGTTTCTGGGCTGATGATGCAGCGCAGGAGTTTTAGGGCATGTGATTCAGGGCATGAGTTTCAGGACATTAATTTCAGGGCATGTGTTTCAGGGCAGGAGAATCAGGGCTTGAGTTTCAGGGCATGGGATTCAGGGCATGAATTTCAGGGCATGAGATTCAGGACAGGAGTTTCAGGGCATGTGATTCAGATAATGAGTTTCTGGGCAGATGATTCAAGGCATGAGTTTCAGTGCATGAGTTTCAGGGCAGGAGATTCAGGGTATGAGATTTAGGGCATGAGTTTCACTGCATGAAATTCAGGGCTTGAGTTTCAGGGCATGAGGTTCAGGGCATGAGTGTCAGTGCATGAGATTCAGGGCATCAGTTTCAGGGCATGAGTTTCACGGCATGAGATTCAGAGCATGAGATTCAGAGCATGAGTTTTAGGGTAGGAGTTTCTAGGCATGAGATTCAGGGCATGAGTTTCAGGGCAGGAGAATAACGGCTTGAGGTTCAGGGCATAAGATTCAGGGCATGAGTTTCAGGGCGTGAGTTTCAGGATATGAGATTCATGGCATGAGTTTCACGGCATGAGATTCAGGGCATGAGGTTCAGGGCATGAGTTTTAGGGTAGGTGTTTCAGTGCAACAGTTTCAGGGAATGAGGTTCAGGGCATGAGTTTCAGGGCAGGAATTTCAGGGCATAACATTCAGGGCATGAGTTTCAGGGCAGGAGATTCACGGCTTGAGTTTAAGGTCATGAGATTTAGCGCATGAGACTCAGTGCATGAGTTTCAGGGCAGAAGTTTCAGGGCATGAGATTCAGGGCATGAGTTTCAGGGCAGGAGGATAAGGGCTTGAGTTTCAGGGCATGAGATTCAGGGCACTAGTTTCAGGGCATGAATTTCAGGGCAGGAGTTTCAGGGCATGTAATTCAGGGCGTGAGTTTCAGTGCATGAGTTTCAGTGCATGAGTTTGAGGGCAGGAGTTTCAAGGCATGAGATTCAGGGCATGAGTTTCAGGGCAGGAGAATCAGGGCTTGAGTTTCAGTGCATGGGATTCAGGGCAGGAGTTTCGGGGTTTGAGATTTAGGGCATGAGTTTCAGTGCATGAGATTCAGGGCTTGAGTTTCAGGGCATGAAGTTCAGGGCATGAGTTTCAGTGCATGAGATTCAGGGCATCAGTTTCAGTGCAGGAGTTTCAGTGCATGAGTTTCACGGCATGAGATTCAGGGCATGAGATTCAGGGCATGAGTTTCAGGGCAGGAATTTCAGGGCATGACATTCAGGGCATGAGTTTCAGGGCAGGAGATTCACGGCTTGAGTTTAAGGTTATGAGATTTAGCGCATGAGATTCAGTGCATGAGTTTCAGGGCAGAAGTTTCAGGGCATGAGATTCAGGGCATGAGTGTCAGGGCAGGAGAATAAGGGCTTGAGTTTCAGGGCATGAGATTCAGCGCATGAGTTTCAGGGCATGAGTTTCAGGGCATGAGTTTGAGGGCCGGAGTTTCAAGGCATGAGATTCAGGGCATGAATTTCAGCGCATGAGATTCAGGGCAGGAATTTCAGGGCATGTGATTCATATAATGAGTTTCTGGGCAGGTGTTTTAGGACATGTGTTTTAGGGCATGTGATTCAGGACTAGAGTTTCAAGGCATGACATTCAGGGCATGAGTTTCAGGGCATGAGTTTCAGGGCAGGAGAATCAGGGCTTGAGTTTCAGTGCATGGGATTCAGGGCATGAGTTTCAGGGCATGAGATTCAGGACAGGAGTTTCGAGGCATGAGATTCAGGGCATCAGTTTCAGTGCATGAGGTTCAGTGCATGAGTTTGAGGGCAGGGGATTCAAGGCATGAGATTCAGGGCATGAGTTTCAGGGCATGAGATTCAGGGCATCAGTTTCAGGGCGGGAATTTCAGGGCATGACATTCAGGGCATGAGATTCAGGGCAGGAGTTTCAGGGCATGTAATTCAGGGCGTGAGTTTCAGTGCATGAGTTTGAGGGCAGGAGTTTCTGGGCATGAGATTCAGGGCATGAGTTTCAGGGCAGGAGAATCAGGGCTTGAGTTTCAGGGCATGGGATTCAGGGCATAAATTTCAGGGCATGAGATTTAGGACAGGAGTTTCAAGGCATGAGATTCAGGGCATGAGTTTCAGTGCATGAGTTTCAGTGCATGTGTTTCAAGGCATGAGATTCAGGGCATGAGTTTCAGGGCATGAGATTCAGGGCAGGAATTTCAGGGCATGTGATTCAGATAATGAGTTTCTGGGCAGATGATTCAGGGCAGGAGTTTTAGGGCATGTGATTCAGGGCATGAGTTTCAGTGCATGAGTTTCAGGGCAGGAGATTCAGGGTATGAGATTTAGGGCATGAGTTTCACTGCATGAGATTCAAGGCTTGAGTTTCAAAGCATGACGTTCAGGGCATGAGTGTCAGTGCATGAGATTCAGGGCATCAGTTTCAGGGCATGAGTTTCACGGCATGAGATTCAGAGCATGAGTTTTAGGGTAGGCGTTTCAGTGCAAGAGTTTCAGTGAATGAGATTCAGGGCATGAGTTTCATGGCTGGAATTGCAGGGCATGACATTCAGGAAATGTGTTTTAGGGCAGGTGTTTCAGTGCAAGAGTTTGAGGGCATGAGATTCAGGGCATGAGTTTCAAGGCAGGAGATTCAGGGCAGGAGATTCAGGGCATGAGATTCGGGGCTTGAGTTTCAAGGCTGGTGTTTTAGGGCACGTATTTCAGTGCAGGAGTTTCTGGGCAGGAGATTCAAAGCATGAGTTTCAGTGCATGAGTTTGAGGGCAGAAGTTTCACGGCATGAGATTCAGGGCATGAGTTTCAGGGCATGAGTTTTAGGGCATGGGTTTCAGGTCTGTGGTTTCAGGGCTTGAGATTCAGGGCAGCAGTTTCAGGGCAGGGGATTCAGAGCAGGTGTTTCAGTGCAAGAGTTTCAGTGCAACAGTTTCAGGGCATGTCTTTCAGTGCATGAGTTTCAGAGCTTGAGATTCAGGGCATGAGTTTCAAGGCAGGAGATTCACGGCGTGAGTTTAAGGTCATGAGATTTAGCGCATGGGGTTCAGTACATGAGTTTCAGGGCAGAAGTTTCAGGGAATGAGATTCAGGGCATGAGTTTCAGGACATGTGATTCACGACAGGAGTTTCAAGACATGAGATTCAGGGCATGAGTTTCAGGGCATGAGTTTCAGGCCAGGAGTTTCAGGGCACGTAATTCAGGGCGTGAGTTTCAGGATATGAGATTCATGGCATGAGTTTCAGTGCAGGAGTTTCAGGGCATGAGATTCAGGGCATGAGTTTCAGGGCATGAGATTCAGAGCAGGAGTTTCAAGGCATGAGATTCAGGGCATGAGTTTCAGTGCATGAGTTTCAGTGCATGAGTTTCTGTGCATGAGTTTGAGGGCAGGAGTTTCAAGGCATGAGATTCAGGGCATGAGTTTCAGGGCATGAGTTTCAGGACATTAATTTCAGGGCAGGAGTTTCAGAGCATGACATTCAGGGCATGAGTTTCAGGGCAGGAGATTCACGGCTTGAGTTTAAGGTCATGAGATTTAGCGCATGAGATTCAGTGCATGAGTTTCAGTGCATGAGTTTGAGGGCAGGGGTTTCTAGGCATGAGATTCAGGGCATGAGTTTCAGGGCAGGAGATTCAGGGCATGAGTTTCAGGGTGTGAGTTTCAGGGCATGTCATTCAGGGCGTGAATTTCAGGATATGAGATTCATGGCATGAGTTTCACGGCATGAGATTCAGGGCATGAGACTCAGGGCATGAGTTTTACGGTAGGTGTTTCAGTGCAAGAGTTTCAGGGCATGAGGTTCAGGGCATGAGTTTCAGGGCAGGAATTTCAGGGCATAACATTCAGGGCATGAGTTTCAGGGCAGGAGATTCACGGCTTGAGTTTAAGGTCATGAGATTTATCGCATGAGACTCAGTGCATGAGTTTCAGGGCAGAAGTTTCAGGGCATGAGATTCAGGGCATGAGTTTCAGGGCAGGAGAATAAGGGCTTGAGTTTCAGGGCATGAGATGCAGGGCACCAGTTTCAGGGCATGAATTTCAGGGCAGGAGTTTCAGGGCATGTAATTCAGGGCGTGAGTTTCAGTGCATGAGATTCAGTGCATGAGTTTGAGGGCAGGAGTTTCAAGGCATGAGATTCAGGACATGAGTTTCAGGGCAGGAGAATCAGGGCTTGAGTTTCAGTGCATGGGATTCAGGGCATGAGTTTCAGGGCATGAGATTCAGGACAGGAGTTTCGAGGCATCAGTTTCAGTGCATGAGTTTCAGTGCATGAGTTTGAGGGCAGGAGATTCAAGGCATGAGATTCAGGGCATGAGTTTCAGGGCAGGAATTTCAGGGCATGACATTCAGAGCATAAGTTTCAGGGTAGGAGATTCACGGCTTGAGTTTAAGGTCATGAGATTTAGCGCATGAGATTCAGTGCATGAGTTTCAGGGCAGAAGTTTCAGGGCATGAGATTCACGGCATGAGTTTCAGGGCATTAGATTCAGGGCAGGAGTTTCAGGGCATGTAATTCAGGGCGTGAGTTTCAGTGCATGAGATTCAGTGCATGATTTTGAGGGCAGGAGGTTCAAGGCATGAGATTCAGGACATGAGTTTCAGCGCAGGAGAATCAGGGCTTGAGTTTCAGTGCATGGGATTCAGGGCATGAGTTTCAGGGCATGAGATTCAGGACAGGAGTTTCGAGGCATCAGTTTCAGTGCATGAGTTTCAGTGCATGAGTTTGAGGGCAGGAGATTCAAGGCATGAGATTCAGGGCATGAGTTTCAGGGCAGGAATTTCAGGGCATGACATTCAGAGCATAAGTTTCAGGGCAGGAGATTCACGGCTTGAGTTTAAGGTCATGAGATTTAGCGCATGAGATTCAGTGCATGAGTTTCAGGGCAGAAGTTTCAGGGCATGAGATTCACGGCATGAGTTTCAGGGCATTAGATTCAGGGCAGGAGTTTCAGGGCATGTAATTCAGGGCGTGAGTTTCAGTGCATGAATTTGAGGGCATGAGATTCAGGGCATGAATTTCAGGGCATGAGATTCAGGACAGGAGTTTCAAGGCATGAGATTCAGGGCATGAGTTTCAGTGCATGAGTTTCAGTGCATGAGTTTGAGGGCAGGAGTTTCAACGCATGAGATTCAGGGCATGAGTTTCAGGGCATGAGATTCAGGGCAGGAATTTCAGGGCATGTGATTCAGATAATGAGTTTCGGGGCAGATGATTCAGGGCAGGAGTCTTAGGGCATGAGATTCAGGGCATGAGTTTCAGTGCATGAGTTTCAGGGCAGGAGATTCAGGGTATGAGATTTAGGGCATGAGTTTCACTGCATGACATTCAGGGCTTGAGTTTCAGGGCATGAGGTTCAGGGCATAAGTGTCAGTGCATGAGATTCAGGGCATCAGTTTCAGGGCATGAGTTTCACGGCATGAGATTCAGAGCATGAGTTTTAGGGTAGGTGTTTCAGTGCAACAGTTTCAGGGCATGAGATTCAGGGCATGAGTTTCATGGCAGGAATTGCAGAGCATGACATTCAGGACATGTGTTTTAGGGCAGGTGTTTCAGTGCAAGAGTTTGAGGGCATGAGATTCAGGGCATGTGTTTCAAGGCAGGAGATTCAGGGCAGGAGATTCAGGGCATGAGATTCGGGGCTTGAGTTTCAAGGCAGGTGTTTTAGGGCACGTATTTCAGTGCAGGAGTTTCAGTGCAGGAGATTCAGAGCATGAGTTTCAGTGCATGAGTTACAGGGCATGTCTTTCAGTGCATGAGTTTCAGAGCTTGAGATTCAGGGCATGAGTTTCAATGCAGGAGATTCACGGCTTGAGTTTAAGGCCATGAGATTTAGCGCATGAGATTCAGTACATGAGTTTCAAGGCAGAAGTTTCAGGGCATGAGATTCAGGGCATGAGTTTCAGGACATGTGATTCAGGACAGGAGTTTCAGGACAAAAGATTCAGGGCATGAGATTCAAGGCATGAGTTTCAGGCCAGGAGTTTCAGGACACGTAAATCAGGGCGTGAGTTTCAGGATATGAGATTCATGGCATGAGTTTCAGTGCAGGAGTTTCAGGGCATGAGATTCAGGGCATGAGTTTCAGGGCATGAGATTCAGGGCAGGAGTTTCAAGGCATGAGATTCAGGGCATGAGTTTCAGTGCATGAGTTTCAGTGCATGAGTTTGAGGGCAGGAGTTTCAAGGCATGAGATTCAGGGAATGAGTTTCAGGGCATGAGATTCAGGGCAGGAATTTCAGGGCATGTGATTCAGATAATGAGTTTCTGGGCAGATGATGCAGCGCAGGAGTTTTAGGGCATGTGATTCAGGGCATGAGATTCAGGGCATGAGTTTCAGGACATTAATTTCAGGGCATGTGTTTCAGGGCAGGAGAATCAGGGCTTGAGTTTCAGGGCATGGGATTCAGGGCATGAATTTCAGGGCATGAGATTCAGGACAGGAGTTTCAAGGCATGAGATTCAGGGCATGAGTTTCAGTGCATGAGTTTCAGTGCATGAGTTTGATAGCAGGAGTTTCAAGGCATGAGATTCAGGGCATGAGTTTCAGGGCATGAGATTCAGGGCAGGAATTTCAGGGCATGTGATTCAGATAATGAGTTTCAGGGCAGGAGTTTCAGGGTATGAGATTTAGGGCATGAGATTCAGGGCATGAGTTTCAGTGCATGAGTTTCAGGGCAGGAGATTCAGGGTATGAGATTTAGGGCATGAGTTTCACTGCATGAAATTCAGGGCTTGAGTTTCAGGGCATGAGGTACAGGGCATGAGTGTCAGTGCATGAGATTCAGGGCATCAGTTTCAGGGCATGAGTTCACGGCATGAGATTCAGAGCGTGAGTTTTAGGGTTGGTGTTCCAGTGCAAGAGTTTCAGGGCATGAGATTCAGGGCATGAGTTTCATGGCAGGAATTGCAGAGCATGACATTCAGGACATGTGTTTTAGGGCAGGTGTTTCAGTGCAAGAGTTTGAGGGCATGAGATTCAGGGCATGAGTTTCAAGGCAGGAGATTCAGGGCAGGAGATTCAGAGCATGAGTTTCAGTGCATGAGTTTCAGGGCATGTCTTTCAGTGCATGAGTTTCAGAGCTTGAGATTCAGGGCATGAGTTTCAAGGCAGGAGATTCACGGCTTGAGTTTAAGGTCATGAGATTTAGCGCATGAGATTCAGTACATGAGTTTCAGGGCAGAAGTTTCAGGGCATGAGATTCAGAGCATGAGTTTCAGGACATGTGATTCAGGACAGGAGTTTCAAGACATGAGATTCAGTGCATGAGATTCAAGGCATGAGTTTCAGGCCAGGAGATTCAGGACACGTAATTCAGGGCGTGAGTTTCAGGATATGGGATTCATGGCATGAGTTTCAGTGCAGGAGTTTCAGGGCATGAGATTCAGGGCATGAGTTTCAGGGCATGAGATTCAGGGCAGGAGTTTCAAGGCATGAGATTCAGGGCATGAGTTTCAGTGCATGAGTTTCAGTGCATGAGTTTGAGGGCAGGAGTTTCAAGGCATGAGAGTCAGGGCATGAGTTTCAGGGCATGAGATTCAGGGCAGGAATTTCAGGGCATGTGATTCAGATAATGAGTTTCTGGGCAGATGATGCAGCGCAGGAGTTTTAGGGCATGTGATTCAGGGCATGAGATTCAGGGCATGAGTTTCAGGACATTAATTTCAGGGCTGGAGTTTCAGGGCAGGAGATTCACGGCTTGAGTTTAAGGTCATGAGATTTAGCGCATGAGATTCAGTGCATGAGATTCAGTGCATGAGTTTGAGGGTAGGAGTTTCTAGGCATGAGATTCAGGGGATGAGTTTCAGGGCAGGAGAATAACGGCTTGAGGTTCAGGGCATGAGATTCAGGGCATGAGTTTCAGGGCGTGAGTTTCAGGGCATGTAATTCTGGGCGTGAGTTTCAGGATATGAGATTCACGGCATGAGTTTCACGGCATGAGATTCAGGGCATGAGATTCAGGGCATGAGTTTTAGGGTAGGTGTTTCAGTGCAGGAGTTTGAGGGCATGAGGTTCAGGGCATGAGTTTCAGGGCAGGAATTTCAGGGCATAACATTCAGGGCATGAGTTTCAGGGCAGGAGATTTAGCGCATGAGACTCAGTGCATGAGTTTCAGGGCAGAAGTTTCAGGGCATGAGATTCAGGGCATGAGTTTAGGGCAGGAGGATAAGGGCTTGAGTTTCAGGGCATGAGATTCAGGGCACTAGTTTCAGGGCATGAATTTCAGGGCAGGAGTTTCAGGGCATGTAATTCAGGGCGTGAGTTTCAGTGCATGAGTTTCAGTGCATGAGTTTGAGGGCAGGAGTTTCAAGGCATGAGATTCAGGGCATGAGTTTCAGGGCAGGAAAATCAGGGCTTGAGTTTCAGTGCATGGGATTCAGGGCATGAGTTTCAGGGCATGAGATTCAGGACAGGAGTTTCGAGGCATGAGATTCAGGGCATCAGTTTCAGTGCATGAGTTTCAGTGCATGAGTTTGAGGGCAGGAGATTAAAGGCATGAGATTCAGGGCATGAGTTTCAGGGCATGAGATTCAAGGCAGGAATTTTAGGGGATGTGATTCAGATATGAGTTTCTGGGCAGATGATTCAGGGCAGGAGTTTCAGTGCATGAGATTCAGGGCATGAGATTCAGGGCAGGAATTTCAGGGCATGACATTCAGGGCATGTGTTTTAGGGCAGGTGTTTCAGAGCAAGAGTTTGAGGGCATGAGATTCAGGACATGAGTTTCAATGCAGGAGATTCAGGGCAGGAGATTCAGGGCAGGAGATTCAGAGCATGAGATTCAGCGCATGAGTTTGAGGGCAGGAGTTTGACGGCATGAGATTCAGGGCATGTGTATCAGTGCATGAGTTTCAGTGTATGAGTTTGAGGGCAGGAGTTTCAGGGCATGAGTTTCAGGGCAGGAGTTTCAGGGCAGAAGTTTCAGGGCATGAGATTCAGGGCATGAGTTTCAGTGAAGGATTTTCAGGGCATGTAATTCAGGGCATGAGTTTCAGGATATGAGATTCATGGCATGATATTCAGGGCTGCAGTTTCAGGGCATGATGTTCAGGACATGTGTTTCAGGGCAGTAGTTTCGGTGCATGAGATTCAGGGCATGAGTTCAGGGCAAGAGAATAAAGGCTTGAGTTTCAGGGCGTTAGATTCAGGGCATTAGTTTAAGGGCTTAAGTTTCAGGGCAGGAGATTTGGGCATGTAATTCAAGGCATGAGTTTCAGTACATGAGTTTCAGGGCAGGAGTTTCAGGGTATGAGATTTAGGGCATGAGTTTCAGTGCATGAGATTCAGGGCTTGAGTTTCAGGGCATGAGGTTCAGGGCATGAGTTTCAGTGCATGAGATTCATGTCATCAGTTTCAGGGCAGGAGTTTCAGTGCATGAGTTTCAGTGCATGAGATTCAGGGCATGAGATTCAGGGCATGAGTTTCAGGGCAGGAATTTCAGGGCGTGACATTCAGGGCATGAGTTTCAGGGCAGGAGATTCACGGCTTGAGTTTAAGGTCATGAGATTTAGCGCATAAGATGCAGTGCATGTGTTTCAGGGCAGAAGTTTCAGGGCATGATATTCAGGGCATGAGTTTCAGGGCAGGAGAATAAGGGCTTGAGTTTCAGGTCATGAGATTCAGGGCATGAGTTTCAGGGCATGAGTTTCAGGGCAGGAGTTTCAGGGCATGTAATTCAGGGCGTGAGTTTCAGTGCATGAGTTTGAGGGCAGGAGTTTCAAGGCATGAGATTCAGGGCATGAGTTTCAGGGCAGGAGAATCAGGGCTTGAGTTTCAGGGCATGGGATTCAGGGCATGAGTTTCAGGGCATGAGATTCAGGACAGGAGTTTCGAGGCACGAGATTCAGGGCATGACTTTCAGCGCATGAGTTTCAGTGCATGAGTTTGAGGGCAGGAGATTCAAGGCATGAGATTCAGGGCATGAGGTTCAGGGCATGAGATTCAGGGCAGGAGTTTCAGGGCATGTGATTCAGGGCGTGAGTTTCAGTGCATGAGTTTGAGGGCAGGAGTTTCAAGGCATGAGATTCAGGGCATGAGTTTCAGGGCAGGAGAATCAGGGCTTGAGTTTCAGGGCATGGGATTCAGGGCATGAATTTCAGGGCATGAGATTCAGGACATGAGTTTCAAGGCATGAGATTCAGGGCATGAGTTTCAGTGCATGAGTTTCAGTGCATGAGATTCAGGGCAGGAGTTTCTGGGCATGAGATTCAGGGCATGAGTTTCTGGGCATGAGATTCAGGGCAGGAATTTCAGGGCATGTGATTCAGATAATGAGTTTCTGGGCAGATGATGCAGGGCAGGAGTTTTAGGGCATGTGATTCAGGGCATGAGATTCAGGGCATGAGTTTCAGGACATTAATTTCAGGACAGGAGTTTCTAGGCATGAGATTCAGGGCATGAATTTCAGGGCAGGAGAATAACGGCTTGAGATTCAGGGCATGAGATTCAGGGCATGAGATTCAGGGCATGAGTTTTAGGGTAGGTGTTTCAGGGCATAACATTCAGGGCATGAGTTTCAGGGCAGGAGATTCACGGCTTGAGTTTACGGTCATGAGATTTAGCGCATGAGACTCAGTGCATGAGTTTCAGGGCAGAAGTTTCAGGGCATGAGATTCAGGGCATGAGTTTCAGGGCAGGAGGATAACGGATTGAGTTTCAGGGCATGAGATTCAGGGCACTAGTTTCAGGGCATGAATTTCAGGGCAGGAGTTTCAGCGCATGTAATTCAGGGCGTGAGTTTCAGTGCATGAGTTTGAGGGCAGGAGTTTCAAGGCATGAGATTCAGGGCATGAGTTTCAGGGCAGGAGAATCATGGCTTCAGTTTCAGTGCATGGGATTCAGGGCATGAGTTTCAGGGCATGACATTCAGGACAGGAGTTTCGAGGCATGAGATTCAGGGCATCAGTTTCAGTGCATGAGTTTCAGTGCATGAGTTTGAGGGCAAGAGATTCAAGGCATGAGATTCAGGGCATGAGTTTCAGGGCATGAGATTCAGGGCAGGAAATTTAGGGGATGTGATTCAGATATGAGTTTCTGGGCATATGATTCAGGGCAGGAGTTTTAGGGCATGTGATTCAGGGCATGAGTTTCAGGGCAGGAGTTTCAGGGTATGAGATTTAGGGCATGAGTTTCAGGGCATGAGGTTCAGGGCATGAGTGTCAGTGCATGACATTCAGGGCATGAGATTCAGGGCAGGAATTTCAGGGCATGACATTCAGGGCATGTGATTTAGGGCAGGTGTTTCAGTGCAAGAGTTTGAGGGCATGAGATTCAGGGCATGAGTTTCAATGCAGGAGATTCAGGGCAGGAGATTCAGGGCATGAGATTCGGGGCTTGAGATTCAAGGCAGGTGTTTTAGGGCACGTATTTCAGTCCAGGAGTTTCAGGGCAGGAGATTCAGTGTATGAGATTTAGGGCATGAGTTTCACTGCATGAAATTCAGGGCTTGAGTTTCAGGGCATGAGGTTCAGGGCATGAGTGTCAGTGCATGAGATTCAGGGCATCAGTTTCAGGTCATGAGTTTCACGGCATGAGATTCAGAGCATGAGTTTTAGGGTAGGTGTTTCAGTGCAAGAGTTTCAGGGCATGAGATTCAGAGCATGAGTTTCATGGCAGGAATTGCAGAGCATGACATTCAGGACATGTGTTTTAGGGCAGGTGTTTCAGTGCAAGAGTTTGAGGGCATGAGATTCAGGGCATGAGTTTCAAGGCAGGAGATTCAGGGCAGGAGTTTCAGGGCATGTAATTCAGGGCGTGAGTTTCAGTGCATGAGTTTCAGTGCATGAGTTTGAGGGCAGGAGTTTCAAGGCATGAGATTCAGGGCATGAGTTTCAGGGCAGGAGAATCAGGGCTTGAGTTTCAGTGCATGGGATTCAGGGCATGAGTTTCAGGGCATGAGATTCAGGACAGGAGTTTCGAGGCATGAGATTCAGGGCATCAGTTTCAGTGCATGAGTTTCAGTGCATGAGTTTGAGGGCAGGAGATTCAAGGCATGAGATTCAGGGCATGAGTTTCAGGGCATGAGATTCAAGGCAGGAATTTTAGGGGATGTGATTCAGATATGACTTTCTGGGCAGATGATTCAGGGCAGGAGTTTCAGTGCATGAGATTCAGGGCATGAGATTCAGGACAGGAATTTCAGGGCATGACATTCAGGGCATGTGTTTTTGGGCAGGTGTTTCAGAGCAAGAGTTTGAGGGCATGAGATTCAGGACATGAGTTTCAATGCAGGAGATTCAGGGCAGGAGATTCAGGGCAGGAGATTCAGAGCATGAGATTCAGTGCATGAGTTTGAGGGCAGGAGTTTCACGGCATGAGATTCAGGGCATGTGTATCAGTGCATGAGTTTCAGTGTATGAGTTTGAGGGCAGGAGTTTCAAGGCATGAGTTTCAGGGCAGGAGTTTCAGGGCAGAAGTTTCAGGGCATGAGATTCAGGGCATGAGTTTCAGTGAAGGATTTTCAGGGCATGTAATTCAGGGCATGAGTTTCAGGATATGAGATTCATGGCATGATATTCAGGGCTGCAGTTTCAGGGCATGATGTTCAGGACATGTGTTTCAGGGCAGTAGTTTCAGTGCATGAGATTCAGGGCATGAGTTCAGGGCAAGAGAATAAGGGCTTGAGTTTCAGGGCGTTAGATTCAGGGCATTAGTTTAAGGGCTTAAGTTTCAGGGCAGGAGATTTGGGCATGTAATTCAAGGCATGAGTTTCAGTACATGAGTTTCAGGGCAGGAGTTTCAGGGTATGAGATTTAGGGCATGAGTTTCAGTGCATGAGATTCAGGGCTTGAGTTTCAGGGCATGAGGTTCAGGGCATGAGTTTCAGTGCATGAGATTCATGTCATCAGTTTCAGGGCAGGAGTTTCAGTGCATGAGTTTCAGTGCATGAGATTCAGGGCATGAGATTCAGGGCATGAGTTTCAGGGCAGGAGATTCACGGCTTGATTTTAAGGTCATGTGATTTAGCGCATAAGATGCAGTGCATGTGTTTCAGGGCAGAAGTTTCAGGGCATGATATTCAGGGCATGAGTTTCAGGGCAGGAGAATAAGGGCTTGAGTTTCAGGTCATGAGATTCAGGGCATGAGTTTCAGGGCATGAGTTTCAGGGCAGGAGTTTCAGGGCATGTAATTCAGGGCGTGAGTTTCAGTGCATGAGTTTGAGGGCAGGAGTTTCGAGGCATGAGATTCAGGGCATGAGTTTCAGGGCAGGAGAATCAGGGCTTGAGTTTCAGGGCATGGGATTCAGGGCATGAGTTTCAGGGCATGAGATTCAGGACAGGAGTTTCGAGGCACGAGATTCAGGGCATGACTTTCAGCGCATGAGTTTCAGTGCATGAGTTTGAGGGCAGGAGTTTCAAGGCATGAGATTCAGGGCATGAGGTTCAGGGCATGAGATTCAGGGCAGGAGTTTCAGGGCATGTGATTCAGGGCGTGAGTTTCAGTGCATGAGTTTGAGGGCAGGAGTTTCAAGGCATGAGATTCAGGGCATGAGTTTCAGGGCATGAGAATCAGGGCTTGAGTTTCAGGGCATGGGATTCAGGGCATGAATTTCAGGGCATGAGATTCAGGACATGAGTTTCAAGGCATGAGATTCAGGGCATGAGTTTCAGTGCATGAGTTTCAGTGCATGAGTTTGAGGGCAGGAGTTTCAAGGCATGAGATTCAGGGCATGAGTTTCAGGGCATGAGATTCAGGGCAGGAATTTCAGGGCATGTGATTCAGATAATGAGTTTCTGGGCAGATGATTCAGGGCAGGAGTTTTAGGGCATGTGATTCAGGGCATGAGTTTCAGTGCATGAGTTTCAGGGCAGGAGATTCAGGGTATGAGATTTAGGGCATGAGTTTCACTGCATGAGATTCAGGGCTTCAGTTTCAGCGCATGAGGTTCAGGGCATGAGTGTCAGTGCATCAGATTCAGGGCATCAGTTTCAGGGCATGAGTTTCACGGCATGAGATTCAAAGCATGAGATTCAGAGCATGAGTTTTAGGGCAGGTGATTCAGTGCAAGAGTTTCAGGGCATGAGATTCAGGGCATGAGTTTCATGGCAGGAATTGCAGGCCATGACATTCAGGACATGTGTTTTAGGGCAGGTGTTTCAGTGCAAGAGTTTGAGGGCGTGAGATTCAGGGCATGAGTTTCAAGGCAGGAGATTCAGGGCAGGAGATTCAGGGCATGAGATTCGGGGCTTGAGTTTCAAGACTGGTGTTTTAGGGCACGTATTTCAGTGCAGGAGTTTCAGAGCAGGAGATTCAGAGCATGAGTTTCAGTGCATGAGTTTGAGGGCAGGCGTTTCACGGCATGAGATGCAGGGCATGAGTTTCAGGGCATGAGTTTCAGGTCTGTGGTTTCAGGGCTTGAGATTCAGGTTAGCAGTTTCAGGGCAGGAGATTCAGGGGAGGAGATTCAGAGCAGGTGTTTCAGTGCAAGAATTTCAGTGCAAGAGTTTCAGGGCATGTCTTTGAGTGCATGAGTTTCAGAGCTTGAGATTCAGGGCATGAGTTTCAAGGCAGGAGATTCACTGCTTGAGTTTAAGGTCATGAGATTTAGCGCATGAGATTCAGTACATGAGTTTCAGGGCAGAAGATTCAGGGCATGAGATTCAGGGCATGAGTTTCAGGACATGTGATTCAGGACAGGTGATTCAAGATATCAGATTCAGGGCATGAGTTTGAGGGCATGAGTTTCAGGCCAGGAGTTTCAGGGCACGTAATTCAGGGCGTGAGTTTCAGGATATGAGATTCATGGCATGAGTTTCAGTGCAGGAGTTTCAGGGCATGAGATTCAGGGCAGGAGTTTCTGGGCATGAGATTCAGGGCATGAGTTTCTGGGCATGAGATTCAGGGCAGGAATTTCAGGGCATGTGATTCAGATAATGAGTTTCTGGGCAGATGATGCAGGGCAGGAGTTTTAGGGCATGTGATTCAGGGCATGAGATTCAATGCATGAGTTTCAGGACATTAATTTCAGGGCAGGAGTTTCAGGGCATGACATTCAGGGCATGAGTTTCAGTGCCGGAGATTCACGGCTTGAGTTAAGGTCATGAGATTTAGCGCATGAGATTCAGTGCATGAGTTTCAGTGCATGAGTTTGAGGACAGGAGTTTCTAGGCATGAGATTCAGGGCATGAGTTTCAGGGCAGGAGAATAACGGCTTGAGATTCAGGGCATGAGATTCAGGGCATGAGATTCAGGGCATGAGTTTTAGGGTAGGTGTTTCAGGGCATAACATTCAGGGCATGAGTTTCAGGGGAGGAGATTCACGGCTTGAGTTTAAGGTCATGAGATTTAGCGCATGAGACTCAGTGCATGAGTTTCAGGGCAGAAGTTTCAGGGCATGAGATTCAGGGCATGAGTTTCAGGGCAGGAGGATAACGGATTGAGTTTCAGGGCATGAGATTCAGGGCACTAGTTTCAGGGCATGAATTTCAGGGCAGGAGTTTCAGCGCATGTAATTCAGGGCGTGAGTTTCAGTGCATGAGTTTGAGGGCAGGAGTTTCAAGGCATGAGATTCAGGGCATGAGTTTCAGGGCAGGAGAATCATGGCTTCAGTTTCAGTGCATGGGATTCAGGGCATGAGTTTCAGGGCATGACATTCAGGACAGGAGTTTCGAGGCATGAGATTCAGGGCATCAGTTTCAGTGCATGAGTTTCAGTGCATGAGTTTGAGGGCAAGAGATTCAAGGCATGAGATTCAGGGCATGAGTTTCAGGGCATGAGATTCAGGGCAGGAAATTTAGGGGATGTGATTCAGGTATGAGTTTCTGGGCATATGATTCAGGGCAGGAGTTTTAGGGCATGTGATTCAGGGCATGAGTTTCAGGGCAGGAGTTTCAGGGTATGAGATTTAGGGCATGAGTTTCAGGGCATGAGGTTCAGTGCATGAGTGTCAGTGCATGACATTCAGGGCATGAGATTCAGGGCAGGAATTTCAGGGCATGACATTCAAAGCATGTGATTTAGGGCAGGTGTTTCAGTGCAACAGTTTGAGGGCATGAGATTCAGGGCATGAGTTTCAATGCAGGAGATTCAGGGCAGGAGATTCAGGGCATGAGATTCGGGGCTTGAGATTCAAGGCAGGTGTTTTAGGGCACGTATTTCAGTGCAGGAGTTTCAGGGCAGGAGATTCAGTGTATGAGATTTAGGGCATGAGTTTCACTGCATGAAATTCAGGGCTTGAGTTTCAGGGCATGAGGTTCAGGGCATGAGTGTCAGTGCATGAGATTCAGGGCATCAGTTTCAGGTCATGAGTTTCACGGCATGAGATTCAGAGCATGAGTTTTAGGGTAGGTGTTTCAGTGCAAGAGTTTCAGGGCATGAGATTCAGAGCATGAGTTTCATGGCAGGAATTGCAGAGCATGACATTCAGGACATGTGTTTTAGGGCAGGTGTTTCAGTGCAAGAGTTTGAGGGCATGAGATTCAGGGCATGAGTTTCAAGGCAGGAGATTCAGGGCAGGAGATTCAGGGCATGAGATTCGGGGCTTGAGTTTCAAGGCAGGTGTTTTAGGGCACGTATTTCAGTGCAGGAGTTTCAGGGCAGGAGATTCAGAGCATGAGTTTCAGTGCATGAGTTTCAGGACATGTCTTTCAGTGCATGAGTTTCAGAGCTTGAGATTCAGGGCATGAGTTTCAAGGCAGGAGATTCACGGCTTGAGTTTAAGGTCATGAGATTTAGCGCATGAGATTCAGTACATGAGTTTCAGGGCAGAAGTTTCAGGGCATGAGATTCAGGGCATGAGTTTCAGGACATGTGATTCAGGACAGGAGCTTCAAGATATGAGATTCAGGGCATGAGATTCAAGGCATGAGTTTCAGGCCAGGAGTTTCAGGACACGTAATTCAGGGCGTGAGTTTCAGGATATGAGATTCATGGCATGAGTTTCAGTGCAGGAGTTTCAGGGCTTGAGATTCAGGGCATGAGTTTCAGGGCATGAGATTCAGGGCAGGAGTTTCAAGGCATGAGATTCAGGGCATGAGTTTCAGTGCATGAGTTTCAGTGCATGAGTTTGATGGCAGGAGTTTCAAGGCATGAGATTCAGGGCTTGAGTTTCAGGGCATGAGATTCAGGGCAGGAATTTCAGGGCATGTGATTCAGATAATGAGTTTCTGGGCTGATGATGCAGCGCAGGAGTTTTAGGGCATGTGATTCAGGGCATGAGATTCAGGGCATGAGTTTCAGGACATTAATTTCAGGGCATGTGTTTCAGGGCAGGAGAATCAGGGCTTGAGTTTCAGGGCATGGGATTCAGGGCATGAATTTCAGGGCATGAGATTCAGGACAGGAGTTTCAAGGCATGAGATTCAGGGTATGAGTTTCAGTGCATGAGTTTCAGTGCATGAGTTTGAGGGCAGGAGTTTCAAGGCATGAGATTCAGGGCATGAGGTTCAGGGCATGAGATTCAGGGCAGGAATTTCAGGGCATGTGATTCAGATAATCAGTTTCTGGGCAGAAGATTCAGCGCAGGAGTTTTAGGGCATGAGATTCAGGGCATGAGTTTCAGTGCATGAGTTTCAGTGCAGGAGATTCAGGGTATGAGATTTAGGGCATGAGTTTCACTGCATGAAATTCAGGGCTTGAGTTTCAGAGCATGAGGTTCAGGGCATGAGTGTCATTGCATGAGATTCAGGGCATCAGTTTCAGGGCATGAGTTTCACGGCATGAGATTCAGAGCATGAGTTTTAGGGTAGGTGTTTCAGTGCAAGAGTTTCAGGGCATGAGATTCAGGGCATGAGTTTCATGGCAGGAATTGCAGAGCATGACATTCAGGACATGTGTTTTAGGGCAGGTGTTTCAGTGCAAGAGTTTGAGGGCATGAGATTCAGGGCATGAGTTTCAAGGCAGGAGATTCAGGGCAGGAGATTCAGAGCATGAGTTTCAGTGCATGAGTTTCAGGGCATGTCTTTCAGTGCATGAGTTTCAGAGCTTGAGATTCAGGGCATGAGTTTCAAGGCAGGAGATTCACGGCTTGAGTTTAAGGTCATGAGATTTAGCGCATGAGATTCAGTACATGAGTTTCAGGGCAGAAGTTTCAGGGCATGAGATTCAGAGCATGAGTTTCAGGACATGTGATTCAGGACAGGAGTTTCAAGACATGAGATTCAGTGCATGAGATTCAAGGCATGAGTTTCAGGCCAGGAGATTCAGGACACGTAATTCAGGGCGTGAGTTTCAGGATATGGGATTCATGGCATGAGTTTCAGTGCAGGAGTTTCAGGGCATGAGATTCAGGGCATGAGTTTCAGGGCATGAGATTCAGGGCAGGAGTTTCAAGGCATGAGATTCAGGGCATGAGTTTCAGTGCATGAGTTTCAGTGCATGAGTTTGAGGGCAGGAGTTTCAAGGCATGAGAGTCAGGGCATGAGTTTCAGGGCATGAGATTCAGGGCAGGAATTTCAGGGCATGTGATTCAGATAATGAGTTTCTGGGCAGATGATGCAGCGCAGGAGTTTTAGGGCATGTGATTCAGGGCATGAGATTCAGGGCATGAGTTTCAGGACATTAATTTCAGGGCTGGAGTTTCAGGGCAGGAGATTCACGGCTTGAGTTTAAGGTGATGAGATTTAGCGCACGAGATTCAGTGCATGAGATTCAATGCATGAGTTTGAGGGTAGGAGTTTCTAGGCATGAGATTCAGGGCATGAGTTTCAAGGCGTGAGTTTCAGGATATGAGATTCATGGCATGAGTTCACGGCATGAGATTCAGGGCATGAGATTCAGGGCATGAGTTTTAGGGTAGGTATTTCAGTGCAAGAGTTTCAGGGCATGAGGTTCAGGGCATGAGTTTCAGGGCAGGAATTTCAGGGCATAACATTCAGGGCATGAGTTTCAGGGCAGGAGATTCACGGCTTGAGTTTAAGGTCATGAGATTTAGCGCATGAGACTCAGTGCATGAGTTTCAGGGCAGAAGTTTCAGGGCATGAGATTCAGGGCATGAGTTTCAGGGCAGGAGGATAAGGGCTTGAGTTTCAGGGCATGAGATTCAGGGCACTAGTTTCAGGGCATGAATTTCAGGCCAGGAGTTTCAGGGCATGTAATTCAGGGCGTGAGTTTCAGTGCATGAGTTTGAGGGCAGGAGTTTCAAGGCATGAGATTCAGGGCATGAGTTTCAGGGCAGGAGAATCAGGGCTTGAGTTTCAGTGCATGGGATTCAGGGCATGAGTTTCAGGGCATGAGATTCAGGACAGGAGTTTCGAGGCATGAGATTCAGGGCATCAGTTTCAGTGCATGAGTTTCAGTGCATGAGTTTGAGGGCAGGAGATTCAAGGCATGAGATTCAGGGCATGAATTTCAGGGCATGAGATTCAAGGCAGGAGTTTCACGGCATGAGATTCAGGGCATGAGTTTCAAGGCAGGGGATTCACGGCTTGAGTTTAAGGTCATGAGATTTAGCGCATGAGGTTCAGTGCATGAGTTTCAGGGCAGAAGTTTCAGGGCATGAGATTCAGGGCATAAGTTTCAGGGCATGAGTTTCAGTGAAGGATTTTCAGGGCATGTAATTCAGGGCATGAGTTTCAGGATATGAGATTCATGGCATGATATTCAGGGCAGCAGTTTCAGGGCATGATGTTCAGGACATGTGTTTCAGGGCAGTAGTTTCAGTGCATGAGATTCAGGGCATAAGTTTCAGGGCAAGAGAATAAGGGCTTGAGTTTCAGGGCGTTAGATTCAGGGCATTAGTTTAAGGGCATAAGTTTCAGGGCAGGAGATTTGGGCATGTAATTCAGGGCATGAGTTTCAGTGCATGAGTTTCAGGGCAGGAGTTTCAGGGTATGAGATTTAGGGCATGAGTTTCAGTGCATGAGATTCAGGGCTTGAGTTTCAGTGCATGAGATTCATGTCATCAGTTGCAGGGCAGGAGTTTCAGTGCATGAGTTTCACGGCATGAGATTCAGGGCATGAGATTCAGGGCATGAGTTTCAGGGCAGGAATTTCAGGGCGTGACATTCAGGGCATGAGTTTCAGGGCAGGAGATTCACGGCTTGAGTTTAAGGTCATGAGATTTAGCGCATAAGATTCAGTGCATGTGTTTCAGGGCAGAAGTTTCAGGGCATGAGATTCAGGGCATGAGTTTCAGGGCAGGAGAATAAGGGCTTGAGTTTCAGGTCATGAGATTCAGGGCATGAGTTTCAGGGCATGAGTTTCAGGGCAGGAGTTTCAGGGCATGTAATTCAGGGCGTGAGTTTCAGTGCATGAGTTTGAGGGCAGGAGTTTCAAGGCATGAGATTCAGGGCATGAGTTTCAGGGCAGGAGAATCAGGGCTTAAGTTTCAGGGCATGGGATTCAGGGCATGAGTTTCAGGGCATGAGATTCAGGACAGGAGTTTCGAGGCACGAGATTCAGGGCATGAGTTTCAGCGCATGAGTTTCAGTGCATGAGTTTGAGGGCAGGAGTTTCAAGGCATGAGATTCAGGGCATGAGGTTCAGGGCATGAGATTCAGGGCAGGAGTTTCAGGGCATGTGATTCAGGGCGTGAGTTTCAGTGCATGAGTTTGAGGGCAGGAGTTTCAAGGGATGAGATTCAGGGCATGAGTTTCAGGGCAGGAGAATCAGGGCTTGAGTTTCAGGGCATGGGATTCAGGGCATGAATTTCAGGGCATGAGATTCAGGACATGAGTTTCAAGGCATGAGATTCAGGGCATGAGTTTCAGTGCATGAGTTTCACTGCATGAGTTTGAGGGCAGGAGTTTCAACGCATGAGATTCAGGGCATGAGTTTCAGGGCATGAGATTCAGGGCAGGAATTTCAGGGCATGTGATTCAGATAATGAGTTTCTGGGCAGATGATTCAGGGCAGGAGTTTTAGGGCATGTGATTCAGGGCATGAGTTTCAGTGCATGAGTTTCAGGGCAGGAGATTCAGGGTATGAGATTTAGGGCATGAGTTTCACTGCATGAGATTCAGGGCTTGACTTTCAGGGCATGAGGTTCAGGGCATGAGTGTCAGTGCATCAGATTCAGGGCATCAGTTTCAGGGCATGAGTTTCACGGCATGAGATTCAGAGCATGATATTCAGAGCATGAGTTTTAGGGCAGGTGTTTCAGTGCAAGAGTTTCAGGGCATGAGATTCAGGGCATGAGTTTCAAGGCAGGAGATTCAGGGCAGGAGATTCAGGGTATGAGATTCGGGGCTTGAGTTTCAAGACTGGTGTTTTAGGGCACGTATTTCAGTGCAGGAGATTCAGAGCATGATATTCAGAGCATGAGTTTGAGGGCAGGCGTTTCACGGCATGAGATTCAGGGCATGAGTTTCAGGGCATGAGTTTCACGGCATGAGTTTCAGGTCTGTGGTTTCAGGGCTTGAGATTCAGGTTAGCAGTTTCAGGGCAGGAGATTCAGGGGAGGAGATTCAGAGCAGGTGTTTCAGTGCAAGAGCTTCAGTGCAAGAGTTTCAGGGCATGTCTTTGAGTGCATGAGATTCAGAGCTTGAGATTCAGGGCATGAGTTTCAAGGCAGGAGATTCACTGCTTGAGTTTAAGGTCATGAGATTTAGCGCATGAGCTTCAGTACATGAGTTTCAGGGCAGAAGTTTCAGGGCATGAGATTCAGGGCATGAGTTTCAGGACATGTGATTCAGGGCAGGTGATTCAAGATATGAGATTCAGGGCATGAGTTTCAGGGCATGAGTTTCAGGCCAGGAGTTTCAGGGCACGTAATTCAGGGTGAGAGTTTCAGGATATGAGATTCATGGCATGAGTTTCAGTGCAGGAGTTTCAGGGCATGAGATTCAGGGCATGAGTTTCAGTGCATGAGTTTGAGGGCAGGAGTTTCAAGGCATGAGATTCAGGGCATGAGTTTCTGGGCATGAGATTCAGGGCAGGAATTTCAGGGCATGTGATTCAGATAATGAGTTTCTGGGCAGATGATGCAGGGCAGGAGTTTTAGGGCATGTGATTCAGGGCATGAGATTCAGGGCATGAGTTTCAGGACATTAATTTCAGTGCAGGAGTATCAGGGCATGACATTCAGGGCATGAGTTTCAGTGCAGGAGATTCACGGCTTGAGTTAAGGTCATGAGATTTAGCGCATGAGATTCAGTGCATGAGTTTCAGTGCATGAGTTTGAGGGCAGGAGTTTCTAGGCATGAGATTCAGGGCATGAGATTCAGGGCAGGAGTTTCACGGCATGAGATTCAGGGCATGAGATTCAGGGCATGAGTTTTAGGGTAGGTGTTTCAGTGCAAGAGTTTCAGGGCGTGAGGTTCAGGGCATGAGTTTCAGGGCAGGAATTTCAGGGCATAACATTCAGGGCATGAGTTTCAGGGCAGGAGATTCACGGCTTGAGTTTAAGGTCATGAGATTTAGCGCATGAGACTCAGTGCATGAGTTTCAGGGCAGAAGTTTCAGGGCATGAGATTCAGGGCATGAGTTTCAGGGCAGGAGGATAACGGATTGAGTTTCAGGGCATGAGATTCAGGGCACTAGTTTCAGGGCATGAATTTCAGGGCAGGAGTTTCAGCGCATGTAATTCAGGGCGTGAGTTTCAGTGCATGAGTTTGAGGGCAGGAGTTTCAAGGCATGAGATTCAGGGCATGAGTTTCAGGGCAGGAGAATCATGGCTTCAGTTTCAGTGCATGGGATTCAGGGCATGAGTTTCAGGGCATGATATTCAGGACAGGAGTTTCGAGGCATGAGATTCAGGGCATCAGTTTCAGTGCATGAGTTTCAGTGCATGAGTTTGAGGGCAAGAGATTCAAGGCATAAGATTCAGGGCATGAGTTTCAGGGCATGAGATTCAGGGCAGGAATTTTAGGGGATGTGATTCAGATATGAGTTTCTGGGCATATGATTCAGGGCAGGAGTTTTAGGGCATGTGATTCAGGGCATGAGTTTCAGGGCAGGAGTTTCAGGGTATGAGATTTAGGGCATGAGTTTCAGGGCATGAGGTTCAGGGCATGAGTGTCAGTGCATGACATTCAGGGCATGAGAATCAGGGCAGGAATTTCAGGGCATGAAATTCAGGGCATGTGTTTTAGGGCAGGTGTTTCAGTGCAAGAGTTTGAGGGCATGAGATTCAGGGCATGAGTTTCAATGCAGGAGATTCAGGGCAGGAGATTCAGGGCATGAGATTCGGGGCTTGAGATTCAAGGCAGGTGTTTTAGGGCACGTATCTCAGTGCAGGAGTTTCAGGGCAGGAGATTCAGAGCATGAGTTTCAGTGCATGAGTTTGAGGGCAGGTGTTTCACGGCATGAGATTCAGGGCATGAGTTTCAAGGCAGGGCGTTCAGGGCTTGAGTTTATGGTCATGAGATTTAGCGCATGAGGTTCAGTGCATGAGTTTCAGGGCAGAAGTTTCAGGGCATGAGATTCAGGGCATGTGTTTCAGGGCATGAGTTTCAGTGAAGGATTTTCAGGGCATGTAATTCAGGGCATGAGTTTCAGTGCATGAGATTCAGGGCAGGAGTTTCAGGGTATGAGATTTAGGGCATGAGTTTCAGTGCATGAGATTCAGGGCTTGAGTTTCAGGGCATGAGGTTCAGGGCATGAGTTTAAGTGCATGAGATTCATGTCATCAGTTTCAGGGCAGGAGTTTCAGCGCATGAGTTTCACGGCATGAGATTCAGGGCATGAGATTCAGGGCATGAGTTTCAAGGCAGGAATTTCAGGGCGTGACATTCAGGGCATGAGTTTCAGAGCAGGAGATTCACGGCTTGAGTTTAAGGTCATGAAATTTAGCGCATAAGATTCAGTGCATGAGTTTCAGGGCAGAAGTTTCAGGGCATGAGATTCAGGGCATGAGTTTCAGGACATTAATTTCAGTGCAGGAGTATCAGGGCATGACATTCAGGGCATGAGTTTCAGTGCAGGAGATTCACGGCTTGAGTTAAGGTCATGCGATTTAGCGCATGAGATTCAGTGCATGAGTTTCAGTGCATGAGTTTGAGGGCAGGAGTTTCTAGGCATGAGATTCAGGGCATGAGATTCAGGGCAGGAGTTTCACGGCATGAGATTCAGGGCATGAGATTCAGGGCATGAGTTTTAGGGTAGGTGTTTCAGTGCAAGAGTTTCAGGGCGTGAGGTTCAGGGCATGAGTTTCAGGGCAGGAATTTCAGGGCATAACATTCAGGGCATGAGTTTCAGGGCAGGAGATTCACGGCTTGAGTTTAAGGTCATGAGATTTAGCGCATGAGACTCAGTGCATGAGTTTCAGGGCAGAAGTTTCAGGGCATGAGATTCAGGGCATGAGTTTCAGGGCAGGAGGATAACGGATTGAGTTTCAGGGCATGAGATTCAGGGCACTAGTTTCAGGGCATGAATTTCAGGGCAGGAGTTTCAGCGCATGTAATTCAGGGCGTGAGTTTCAGTGCATGAGTTTGAGGGCAGGAGTTTCAAGGCATGAGATTCAGGGCATGAGTTTCAGGGCAGGAGAATCATGGCTTCAGTTTCAGTGCATGGGATTCAGGGCATGAGTTTCAGGGCATGATATTCAGGACAGGAGTTTCGAGGCATGAGATTCAGGGCATCAGTTTCAGTGCATGAGTTTCAGTGCATGAGTTTGAGGGCAAGAGATTCAAGGCATAAGATTCAGGGCATGAGTTTCAGGGCATGAGATTCAGGGCAGGAATTTTAGGGGATGTGATTCAGATATGAGTTTCTGGGCATATGATTCAGGGCAGGAGTTTTAGGGCATGTGATTCCGGGCATGAGTTTCAGGGCAGGAGTTTCAGGGTATGAGATTTAGGGCATGAGTTTCAGGGCATGAGGTTCAGGGCATGAGTGTCAGTGCATGACATTCAGGGCATGAGATTCATGGCAGGAATTTCAGGGCATGAAATTCAGGGCATGTGTTTTAGGGCAGGTGTTTCAGTGCAAGAGTTTGAGGGCATGAGATTCAGGGCATGAGTTTCAATGCAGGAGATTCAGGGCATGAGATTCAGGGCATGAGTTTCAAGGCAGGAATTTCAGGGCGTGACATTCAGGGCATGAGTTTCAGAGCAGGAGATTCACGGCTTGAGTTTAAGGTCATGAAACTTAGCGCATAAGATTCAGTGCATGAGTTTCAGGGCAGAAGTTTCAGGGCATGAGATTCAGGGCATGAGTTTCAGGGCAGGAGAATAAGGGCTTGATATTAAGGTCATGAGATTCAGGGCATGAGTTTCAGGTCATGAGTTTCAGGGCAGGAGTTTCAGGGCATGTAATTCAGGGCGTGAGTTTCAGTGCATGAGTTTCAGTGCATGAGTTTGAGGGCAGGAGATTCAAGGCATGAGATTCAGGGCATGAGTTTCAGGGCATGAGATTCAAGGCAGGAATTTTAGGGGATGTGATTCAGATATGAGTTTCTGGGCCGATGATTCAGGGCAGGAGTTTTAGGGCATGTGATTCAGGGCATGAGTTTCAGCGCATGAGTTTCAGGGCAGGAGTTTCAGGGTATGAGATTTAGGGCATGAGTTTCAGTGCATGAGATTCAGGGCTTGAGTTTCAGGGCATGAGGTTCAGGGCATGAGTGTCAGTGCATGAGATTCAGGGCATCAGTTTCAGGGCAGGAGTTTCAGTGCATGAGTTTCACGGCATGAGAGTCAGGGCATGAGAATCAGGGCATGAGTTTTAGGGTAGGTGTTTCAGTGCAAGAGTTCAGTGCATGAGATTCAGGGCATGAGAGTCAGGGCATGAGATTCAAGGCATGAGTTTTAGGGTAGGTGTTTCAGTGCAAGAGTTTCAGTGCATGAGATTCAGGGCATGAGTTTCAATGCAGGAGATTCAGGGCAGCAGATTCAGGGCATGAGATTCGTGGCTTGAGATCAAGGCAGGTGTTTTAGGGCACGTATTTCAGTGCAGCACTTTCAGGGCAGGAGATTTAGAGCATGAGTTTCAGTGCATGAGTTTGAGTGCATGAGTTTCACGGCATGAGATTCAGGGCATGAGTTTCAAGGCAGGGGATTCACGGCTTGAGTTTAAGGTCATGAGATTTAGCGCATGAGGTTCAGTGCAGGAGTTACAGGAAAGAAGTTTCAGGGCATGAGATTCAGGGCATGAGTTTCAGGGCATGAGTTCAGTGAAGGATTTTCAGGGCATGTAATTCAGGGCATGAGTTTCAGGATATGAGATTCATGGCATGATATTCAGGGCAGCAGTTTCAGGGCATGAAGTTCAGGACATGTGTTTCAGGGCCAGTAGTTTCAGTGCATGAGATTCAGGGCATGAGGTTCAGGGCAGGAGATTCACGGCTTGAGTTTATAGTCATGAGATTTATCGCATGAGATTCAGTGCATGAGTTTCAGTGCAGAAGTTTCAGGGCATGAGATTCAGGGCATGAGTTTCAGGGCAACAGAATAAGGGCTTGAGTTTCAGGGCAATTAGATTCAGGGCATTAATTTAAGGGCATAAGTTTCAGGGCAGGAGTTTTTGGGCATGTAATTCAGGGCATGATTTTCAGTGCATGAGTTTCAGGGCAGGAGTTTCAGGGTATGAGATTTAGGGCATGAGTTTCAGTGCATGCGATTCAGGCTTGAGTTTCAGGGCATGAGGTTCAGGGCATGAGTTTCAGTGCATGAGATTCATGTCATCAGTTCAGGGCGTGAATTTCAGTGCATGAGTTTGAGGGCAGGAGTTTCAAGGCATGAGATTCAGGACAGGAGTTCGAGGCACGAGATTCAGGCATGAGTTCAGCGCATGAGTATCAGTGCATGAGTTTGAGGCAGGAGTTTCAGGCATGAGATTCAGGGCATGAGTTTCAGGGCATGAGATTCAGGGCAGAGGAGTTTCAGGGCATGTGATTCCAGGGCGTGAATTTCAGTGCATTGAGTTTTGAGGGCAGAGTTTCAAGGCATGAGATTCAGGGCAGGAGTTTCAGGGGCAGGAGAATCAGGGCTTGAGTTTCAGGGGCATGGATTCAGGGGCTTGAGTTTTCAGGGCATGAGGTTCAGGGCATGAGTTTCAGTGCATGAGATTCATGTCATCAGTTTCAGGGCAGGAGTTTCAGTTGCATGAGTTTCACGGCATGAGATTCAGGGCATGAGATTCAGGGCATGAGTTTCAAGGCAGGAATTTCAGGGCGTGACATTCAGGCATGAGTTTCAGGCAGGAGATTCACGGCTTGAGTTTAAAGTCATGAGATTTAGCGCATAAGATTCAGTGCATGAGTTTCAGGGCAGAAGTTTCAGGGCATGAGATTCAGGCATGAGTTTCAGGGCAGGAGAATAAGGGCTTGAGTTTCAGGTCATGAGATTCAGGGTATGAGTTTCAAGGCATGAGATTCAGGGCATGAGTTTCAGGGCAGGGAGAATCAGGGCTTGAGTTTCAGGGCATGGGATTCAGGGGCATGAGTTTCAGAGTATGAGATTCAGGACAGGAGTTTCGAGGCACGAGATTCAGGGCATGAGTTTCAGCGCATGAGTATCAGTGCATGAGTTTGAGGGCAGGAGTTTCAGGCATGAGATTCAGGGGCAATGAGTTTCAGGGCATGAGATTCAGGGCAGGAGTTTCAGGGCATGTGATTCAGGGCGTGAGTTTCTGTGCATGAGTTTGAGGGCAGGAGTTTCAAGGCATGAGATTCAGGTCATGATTTCAGGGCAGGAGAATCAGGGCTTGAGTTTCAGGGCATGGGATTCAGGGCATGAATTTCAGGGCATGAGATTCAGGACAGGAGTTTCAAGGCATGAGATTCAGGGCATGAGTTTTCAGTGCATGAGGTTTCAGTGCATGAGTTTGAGGGCAGGAGTTTCAAGTCATAGTTTCAGGGCATGAGATTCAGGCAGGAATTTCAGGCATGTGATTCAGATAATGAGTTTCTGGGCAGATGATGCAGGCAGGAGTTTTAGGGCATGTGATTCAGGGCATGAGTTTCAGTGCATGAGCTTCAGAGCAGGAGATTCAGGGTATGAGATTTAGGACATGAGTTTCAGTGCATGAGATTCAGGGCTTGAGTTTCAGGGCTTGAGGTTCAGGGCATGAGTTTCAAGGCAGGAGATTCACGGCTTGAGTTTAAGGTCATGAGATTTAGCGCATGAGATTCAGTACATGAGTTTCAGGCAGAAGTTTCAGGGCAGAGATTCAGGGCATGAGTTTCAGGAAATGTGATTCAGGACAGGAGATTCAAGACATGAGATTCAGGGCATGAGTTTCAGGCATGAGTTTCAGGCCAGGAGTTTCAGGGCACGTAATTCAGGGCGTGAGTTTCAGGATGTGAGATTCATGGCATGAGTTCAGTGCAGGAGTTTCAGGGCATGAGATTCAGGGCATGAGTTTCAGGGCATGAGATTCAGGGCAGGAGTTTCAAGGCATGAGATTCAGGGCATGAGTTTCAGTGCATGAGTTTCAGTGCATGAGTTTGAGGGCAGGAGTTTCAAGGCATGAGATTCAGGGCATGAGTTTCTGGGCATGAGATTCAGGGCAGGAATTTCAGGGCATGTGATTCAGATAATGAGTTTCTGGGCAGATGATGCAGGGAAGGAGTTTTAGGGCATGTGATTCAGGGCATGAGATTCAGGGCATGAGTTTCAGGACATTAATTTCAGGGCAGGAGTTTCAGGGCATGTAATTCAGGGCGTGAGTTTCAGTGCATGAGTGTTGAGGGCAGGAGTTTCAAGGGATGAGATTCAGGGCATGAGTTTCAGGGCAGGAGAATCAGGGCTTAAGTTTCAGGGCATGGGATTCAGGGCATGAGTTTCAGGGCATGAGATTCAGGACAGGAGTTTCGAGGCACGAGATTCAGGGCATGAGTTTCAGCGCATGAGTTTCAGTGCATGAGTTTGAGGGCAGGAGTTTCAAGGCATGAGATTCAGGGCATGAGGTTCAGGGCATGAGATTCAGACAGGAGTTTTCAGGCATGTGATTCAGGGCGTGAGTTTCAGTGCATGAGTTTGAGGGCAGGAGTTTCAAGGGATGAGATTCAGGGCATGAGTTTCAGGGCAGGAGAATCAGGGCTTGAGTTTCAGGGCATGGGATTCAGGGCATGAATTTCAGGGCATGAGATTCAGGACATGAGTTTCAAGGCATGAGATTCAGGGCATGAGTTTCAGTGCATGAGTTTCACTGCATGAGTTTGAGGGCAGGAGTTTCAACGCATGAGATTCAGGGCATGAGTTTCAGGGCATGAGATTCAGGGCAGGAATTTCAGGGCATGTGATTCAGATAATGAGTTTCTGGGCAGATGATTCAGGGCAGGAGTTTTAGGGCATGTGATTCAGGGCATTGAGTTTCAGTGCATGAGTTTCAGGGCAGGAGATTCAGGGTATGAGATTTAGGGCATGAGTTTCACTGCATGAGATGCAGGGCTTGACTTTCAGGGCATGAGGTTCAGGGCATGAATGTCAGTGCATCAGATTCAGGGCATCAGTTTCAGGGCATGAGTTTCACGGCATGAGATTCAGAGCATGATATTCAGAGCATGAGTTTTAGGGCAGGTGTTTCAGTGCAAGAGTTTCAGGGCATGAGATTCAGGGCATGAGTTTCATGGCAGGGAATTGCAGGGCATGACATTCAGGACATGTGTTTAAGGGCAGGTGTTTCAGTGCAAGAGTTTGAGGGCTTGAGATTCAGGGCATGAGTTTCAAGGCAGGAGATTCAGGCAGGAGATTCAGGGCATGAGATTCGGGGCTTGAGTTTCAAGACTGGTGTTTTAGGGCACGTATTTCAGTGCAGGAGATTCAGAGCATGATATTCAGAGCATGAGTTTGAGGGCAGGCGTTTCACGGCATGAGATTCAGGGCATGAGTTTCAGGGCATGAGTTTCACGGCATGAGGTTTCAGGTCTGTGGTTTCAGGGCTTGAGATTCAGGTTAGCAGTTTCAGGGCAGGAGATTCAGGGGAGGAGATTCAGAGCAGGTGTTTCAGTGCAAGAGCTTCAGTGCAAGAGTTTCAGGGCATGTCTTTGAGTGCATGAGATTCAGAGCTTGAGATTCAGGGCATGAGTTTCAAGGCAGGAGATTCACTGCTTGAGTTTAAGGTCATGAGATTTAGCGCATGAGCTTCAGTACATGAGTTTCAGGGCAGAAGTTTCAGGGCATGAGATTCAGGGCATGAGTTTCAGGACATGTGATTCAGGACAGGTGATTCAAGATATGAGATTCAGGGCATGAGTTTCAGGCATGAGTTTCAGGCCAGGAGTTTCAGGGCACGTAATTCAGGGTGAGAGTTTCAGGATATGAGATTCATGGCATGAGTTTCAGTGCAGGGAGTTTCAGGGCATGAGATTCAGGGCATGAGTTTCAGTGCATGAGTTTGAGGGCAGGAGTTTCAAGGCATGAGATTCAGGGCATGAGTTTCTAGGCATGAGATTCAGGGCAGGAATTTCAGGGCATGTGATTCATGATAATGAGTTTCTGGGCAGATGATGCAGGGCAGGAGTTTTAGGGCATGTGATTCAGGGCATGAGATTCAGGGCAGGAGTTTCACGGCATGAGATTCAGGGCATGAGATTCAGGGCATGAGTTTTAGGGTAGGTGTTTCAGTGCAAGAGTTTCAGGGCGTGAGGTTCAGGGCATGAGTTTCAGGGCAGGAATTTCAGGGCATAACATTCAGGGCATGAGTTTCAGGGCAGGAGATTCACGGCTTGAGTTTAAGGTCATGAGATTTAGCGCTTGAGACTCAGTGCATGAGTTTCAGGGCAGAAGTTTCAGGGCATGAGATTCAGGGCATGAGTTTCAGGGCAGGAGGATAACGGATTGAGTTTCAGGGCATGAGATTCAGGGCACTAGTTTCAGGGCATGAATTTCAGGGCAGGAGTTTCAGCGCATGTAATTCAGGGCGTGAGTTTCAGTGCATGAGTTTGAGGGCAGGAGTTTCAAGGCATGAGATTCAGGGCATGAGTTTCAGGGCAGGAGAATCATGGCTTCAGTTTCAGTGCATGGGATTCAGGGCATGAGTTTCAGGGCATGATATTCAGGACAGGAGTTTCGAGGCATGAGATTCAGGGCATCAGTTTCAGTGCATGAGTTTCAGTGCATGAGTTTGAGGGCAAGAGATTCAAGGCATAAGATTCAGGGCATGAGTTTCAGGGCATGAGATTCAGGGCAGGAATTTTAGGGGATGTGATTCAGATATGAGTTTCTGGGCATATGATTCAGGGCAGGAGTTTTAGGGCATGTGATTCAGGGCATGAGTTTCAGGGCAGGAGTTTCAGGGTATGAGATTTAGGGCATGAGTTTCAGGGCATGAGGTTCAGGGCATGAGTGTCAGTGCATGACATTCAGGGCATGAGATTCAGGGCAGGAATTTCAATGCAGGAGATTCAGGGCAGGAGATTCAGGGCATGAGATTCGGGGCTTGAGATTCAAGGCAGGTGTTTTAGGGCACGTATCTCAGTGCAGGAGTTTCAGGGCAGGAGATTCAGAGCATGAGTTTCAGTGCATGAGTTTGAGGGCAGGAGTTTCACGGCATGAGATTCAGGGCATGAGTTTCAAGGCAGGGCGTTCAGGGCTTGAGTTTATGGTCATGAGATTTAGCGCATGAGGTTCAGTGCATGAGTTTCAGGGCAGAAGTTTCAGGGCATGAGATTCAGGGCATGTGTTTCAGGGCATGAGTTTCAGTGAAGGATTTTCAGGGCATATAATTCAGGGCATGAGTTTCAGTGCATGAGATTCAGGGCAGGAGTTTCAGGGTATGAGATTTAGGGCATGAGTTTCAGTGCATGAGATTCAGGGCTTGAGTTTCAGGGCATGAGGTTCAGGGCATGAGTTTAAGTGCATGAGATTCATGTCATCAGTTTCAGGGCAGGAATTTCAGTGCATGAGTTTCACGGCATGAGATTCAGGGCATGAGATTCAGGGCATGAGTTTCAAGGCAGGAATTTCAGGGCGTGACATTCAGGGCATGAGTTTCAGAGCAGGAGATTCACGGCTTGAGTTTAAGGTCATGAAATTTAGCGCATAAGATTCAGTGCATGAGTTTCAGGGCAGAAGTTTCAGGGCATGAGATTCAGGGCATGAGTTTCAGGGCAGGAGAATAAGGGCTTGACATTAAGGTCATGAGATTCAGGGCATGAGTTTCAGGTCATGAGTTTCAGGGCAGGAGTTTCAGGGCATGTAATTCAGGGCGTGAGTTTCAGTGCATGAGTTTCAGTGCATGAGTTTGAGGGCAGGAGATTCAAGGCATGAGATTCAGGGCATGAGTTTCAGGGCATGAGATTCAAGGCAGGAATTTTAGGGGATGTGATTCAGATATGAGTTTCTGGGCCGATGATTCAGGGCAGGAGTTTTAGGGCATGTGATTCAGGGCATGAGTTTCAGCGCATGAGTTTCAGGGCAGGAGTTTCAGGGTATGAGATTTAGGGCATGAGTTTCAGTGCATGAGATTCAGGGCTTGAGTTTCAGGGCATGAGGTTCAGGGCATGAGTGTCAGTGCATGAGATTCAGGGCATCAGTTTCAGGGCAGGAGTTTCAGTGCATGAGTTTCACGGCATGAGAGTCAGGGCATGAGAATCAGGGCATGAGTTTTAGGGTAGGTGTTTCAGTGCAAGAGTTTCAGTGCATGAGATTCAGGGCATGAGAGTCAGGGCATGAGATTCAAGGCATGAGTTTTAGGGTAGGTGTTTCAGTGGAAGAGTTTCAGTGCATGAGATTCAGGGCATGAGTTTCAATGGAGGAGATTCAGGGCAGCAGATTCAGGGCATGAGATTCGTGGCTTGAGATTCAAGGCAGGTGTTTTAGGGCACGTATTTCAGTGCAGCACTTTCAGGGCAGGAGATTTAGAGCATGAGTTTCAGTGCATGAGTTTGAGGGCATGAGTTTCACGGCATGAGATTCAGGGCATGTGTTTCAAGGCAGGGGATTCACGGCTTGAGTTTAAGGTCATGAGATTTAGCGCATGAGGTTCAGTGCAGGAGTTACAGGAAAGAAGTTTCAGGGCATGAGATTCAGGGCATGAGTTTCAGGGCATGAGTTTCAGTGAAGGATTTTCAGGGCATGTAATTCAGGGCATGAGTTTCAGGATATGAGATTCATGGCATGATATTCAGGGCAGCAGTTTCAGGGCATGAAGTTCAGGACATGTGTTTCAGGGCAGTAGTTTCAGTGCATGAGATTCAGGGCATCAGGTTCAGGGCAGGAGATTCACGGCTTGAGTTTATAGTCATGAGATTTATCGCATGAGATTCAGTGCATGAGTTTCAGTGCAGAAGTTTCAGGGCATGAGATTCAGGGCATGAGTTTCAGGGCAAGAGAATAAGGGCTTGAGTTTCAGGGCATTAGATTCAGGGCATTAGTTTAAGGGCATAAGTTTCAGGGCAGGAGTTTTTGGGCATGTAATTCAGGGCATGATTTTCAGTGCATGAGTTTCAGGGCAGGAGTTTCAGGGTATGAGATTTAGGGCATGAGTTTCAGTGCATGAGATTCAGGGCTTGAGTTTCAGGGCATGAGGTTCAGGGCATGAGTTTCAGTGAATGAGATTCCTGTCATCAGTTTCAGGGCGTGAATTTCAGTGCATGAGTTTGAGGGCAGGAGTTTCAAGGCATGAGATTCAGGACAGGAGTTTCGAGGCACGAGATTCAGGGCATGAGTTTCAGCGCATGAGTATCAGTGCATGAGTTTGAGGGCAGGAGTTTCAAGGCATGAGATTCAGGGCATGAGTTTCAGGGAATGAGATTCAGGGCAGGAGATTCAGGGCATGTGATTCAGGGCGTGAATTTCAGTGCATGAGTTTGAGGGCAGGAGATTCAAGGCATGAGATTCAGGGCAGGAGTTTCAGGGCAGGAGAATCAGGGCTTGAGTTTCAGGGCATGGGATTCAGGGCTTGAGTTTCAGGGCATGAGGTTCAGGGCATGAGTTTCAGCGCATGAGATTCATGTCATCAGTTTCAGGGCAGGAGTTTCAGTGCATGAGTTTCACGGCATGAGATTCAGGGCATGAGATTCAGGGCATGAGTTTCAAGGCAGGAATTTCAGGGCGTGACATTCAGGGCATGAGTTTCAGGGCAGGAGATTCACGGCTTGAGTTTAAAGTCATGAGATTTAGCGCATAAGATTCAGTGCATGAGTTTCAGGGCAGAAGTTTCAGGGCATGAGATTCAGGGCATGAGTTTCAGGGCAGGAGAATAAGGGCTTGAGTTTCAGGTCATGAGATTCAGGGTATGAGTTTCAGGTCATGAGTTTCAGGGCAGAAGTTTCAGGGCATGTAATTCAGGGCGTGAGTTTCAGTGCATGAGTTTGAGGGCAGGAGTTTCAAGGCATGAGATTCAGGGCATGAGTTTCAGGGCAGGAGAATCAGGGCTTGAGTTTCAGGGCATGGGATTCAGGGCATGAGTTTCAGGGTATGAGATTCAGGACAGGAGTTTCGAGGCACGAGATTCAGGGCATGAGTTTCAGCGCATGAGTATCAGTGCATGAGTTTGAGGGCAGGAGTTTCAAGGCATGAGATTCAGGGCATGAGTTTCAGGGCATGAGATTCAGGGCAGGAGTTTCAGGGCATGTGATTCAGGGCGTGAGTTTCAGTGCATGAGTTTGAGGGCAGGAGTTTCAAGGCATGAGATTCAGGGCATGAGTTTCAGGGCAGGAGAATCAGGGCTTGAGTTTCAGGGCATGGGATTCAGGGCATGAATTTCCGGGCATGAGATTCAGGACAGGAGTTTCAAGGCATGAGATTCAGGGCATGAGTTTCAGTGCATGAGTTTCAGTGCATGAGTTTGAGGGCAGGAGTTTCAAGTCATGAGATTCAGGGCATGAGTTTCAGGGCATGAGATTCAGGGCAGGAATTTCAGGGCATGTGATTCAGATAATGAGTTTCTGGGCAGATGATGCAGGGCAGGAGTTTTAGGGCATGTGATTCAGGGCATGAGTTTCAGTGCATGAGCTTCAGAGCAGGAGATTCAGGGTATGAGATTTAGGGCATGAGTTTCAGTGCATGAGATTCAGGGCTTGAGTTTCAGGGCTTGAGGTTCAGGGCATGAGTGTCAGTGCATGAGATTCAGGGCAGCAGTTTCAGGGCATGGGTTTCACGGCATGAGATTCAGAGCATGAGATTCAGAGCATGAGTTTTTGGGCAGGTGTTTCAGTGCAAGAGTTTCAGGGCATCAGATTCAGGGCATGAGTTTCATGGCAGGAATTGCAGGGCATGACATTCAGGACATGTGTTTTAGGGCAGGTGTTTCCGTGCAAGAGTTTGAGGGCATGAGATTCAGGGCATGAGTTTCAAGGAAGGAGATTCAGGGCAGGAGATTCAGGGCATGAGATTCGGGGCTTGAGTTTCAAGGCAGGTGATTTAGGGCACGTATTTCAGTGCAGGAGTTTCAGGGCAGGAGATTCAGAGCATGAGTTTCAGTGCATGCGTTTGAGGGCAGGAGTTTCACGGCATGAGATTCAGGGCATGAGTTTCAGGGCATGGGTTTCAGGTCTGTGGTTTCAGGGCTTGAGATTCAGGTTAGCAGTTTCAGGGCAGGAGATTCAGGGCAGGAGATTCAGAGCAGGTGTTTCAGTGCAAGAGTTTCAGTGCAAGAGTTTCAGGGCATGTCTTTCAGTGCATGAGTTTCAGAGCTTGAGATTCAGGGCATGAGTTTCAAGGCAGGAGATTCACGGCTTGAGTTTAAGGTCATGAGATTTAGCGCATGAGATTCAGTACATGAGTTTCAGGGCAGAAGTTTCAGGGCATGAGATTCAGGGCATGAGTTTCAGGAAATGTGATTCAGGACAGGAGATTCAAGACATGAGATTCAGGGCATGAGTTTCAGGGCATGAGTTTCAGGCCAGGAGTTTCAGGGCACGTAATTCAGGGCGTGAGTTTCAGGATGTGAGATTCATGGCATGAGTTTCAGTGCAGGAGTTTCAGGGCATGAGATTCAGGGCATGAGTTTCAGGGCATGAGATTCAGGGCAGGAGTTTCAAGGCATGAGATTCAGGGCATGAGTTTCAGTGCATGAGTTTCAGTGCATGAGTTTGAGGGCAGGAGTTTCAAGGCATGAGATTCAGGGCATGAGTTTCTGGGCATGAGATTCAGGGCAGGAATTTCAGGGCATGTGATTCAGATAATGAGTTTCTGGGCAGATGATGCAGGGAAGGAGTTTTAGGGCATGTGATTCAGGGCATGAGATTCAGGGCAGGAGTTTCAGGGCATGACATTCAGGGCATGAGTTTCAGGGCAGGAGATTCACGGCTTGAGTTAAGGTCATGAGATTTAGCACATGAGATTCAGGGCATGAGTTTCAGGGCAGGAGGATAACGGCTTGAGTTTCAGGGCATGAGATTCAGGGCACTAGTTTCAGGGCATGAATTTCAGGGCAGGAGTTTCAGGGCATGTAATTCAGGGCGTGAGTTTCAGTGCATGAGTTTCAGTGCATGAGTTTGAGGGCAGGAGATTCAAGGCATGAGATTCAGTGCATGAGTTTGAGGGCAGGAGTTTCAGGGCATGAGATTCAGGACATTAGTTTCAGGGCATGAGATTCAGTTCATGAGTTTCAGGGCATGAGTTTCAGGTCTGTGGTTTCCGGGCTTGAGATTCAGCGCAGCAGTTTGAGAGAAGCAGTTTCAGGGCATGAGATTCAGGGCATGAGTTTCAGGGCATGAGTTTCAGGGCATGAGTTTCAGGGCAGGAGAATCATGGCTTCAGTTTCGGTGCATGGGATTCAGGGCATGAGTTTCAGGGCATGAGATTCAGGACAGGAGTTTCGAGGCATGAGATTCAGGGCATCAGTTTCAGTGCATGAGTTTCAGTGCATGAGTTTGAGGGCAGGAGATTCAAGGCATGAGATTCAGGGCATGAGTTTCAGGGCATGAGATTCAAGGCAGGAATTTTAGGGGATGTGATTCAGATATGAGTTTCTGGGCCGATGATTCAGGGCAGGAGTTTTAGGGCATGTGATTCAGGGCATGAGTTTCAGCGCATGAGTTTCAGGGCAGGAGTTTCAGGGTATGAGATTTAGGGCATGAGTTTCAGTGCATGAGATTCAGGGCTTGAGTTTCAGGGCATGAGGTTCAGGGCATGAGTGTCAGTGCATGAGATTCAGGGCATCAGTTTCAGGGCAGGAGTTTCAGTGCATGAGTTTCACGGCATGAGAGTCAGGGCATGAGAATCAGGGCATGAGTTTTAGGGTAGGTGTTTCAGTGCAAGAGTTTCAGTGCATGAGATTCAGGGCATGAGAGTCAGGGCATGAGATTCAAGGCATGAGTTTTAGGGTAGGTGTTTCAGTGGAAGAGTTTCAGTGCATGAGATTCAGGGCATGAGTTTCAATGGAGGAGATTCAGGGCAGCAGATTCAGGGCATGAGATTCGTGGCTTGAGATTCAAGGCAGGTGTTTTAGGGCACGTATTTCAGTGCAGCACTTTCAGGGCAGGAGATTTAGAGCATGAGTTTCAGTGCATGAGTTTGAGGGCATGAGTTTCACGGCATGAGATTCAGGGCATGTGTTTCAAGGCAGGGGATTCACGGCTTGAGTTTAAGGTCATGAGATTTAGCGCATGAGGTTCAGTGCAGGAGTTACAGGAAAGAAGTTTCAGGGCATGAGATTCAGGGCATGATTTTCAGGGCATGAGTTTCAGTGAAGGATTTTCAGGGCATGTAATTCAGGGCATGAGTTTCAGGATATGAGATTCATGGCATGATATTCAGGGCAGCAGTTTCAGGGCATGAAGTTCAGGACATGTGTTTCAGGGCAGTAGTTTCAGTGCATGAGATTCAGGGCATCAGGTTCAGGGCAGGAGATTCACGGCTTGAGTTTATAGTCATGAGATTTATCGCATGAGATTCAGTGCATGAGTTTCAGTGCAGAAGTTTCAGGGCATGAGATTCAGGGCATGAGTTTCAGGGCAAGAGAATAAGGGCTTGAGTTTCAGGGCATTAGATTCAGGGCATTAGTTTAAGGGCATAAGTTTCAGGGCAGGAGTTTTTGGGCATGTAATTCAGGGCATGATTTTCAGTGCATGAGTTTCAGGGCAGGAGTTTCAGGGTATGAGATTTAGGGCATGAGTTTCAGTGCATGAGATTCAGGGCTTGAGTTTCAGGGCATGAGGTTCAGGGCATGAGTTTCAGTGAATGAGATTCCTGTCATCAGTTTCAGGGCGTGAATTTCAGTGCATGAGTTTGAGGGCAGGAGTTTCAAGGCATGAGATTCAGGACAGGAGTTTCGAGGCACGAGATTCAGGGCATGAGTTTCAGCGCATGAGTATCAGTGCATGAGTTTGAGGGCAGGAGTTTCAAGGCATGAGATTCAGGGCATGAGTTTCAGGGAATGAGATTCAGGGCAGGAGATTCAGGGCATGTGATTCAGGGCGTGAATTTCAGTGCATGAGTTTGAGGGCAGGAGTTTCAAGGCATGAGATTCAGGGCAGGAGTTTCAGGGCAGGAGAATCAGGGCTTGAGTTTCAGGGCATGGGATTCAGGGCTTGAGTTTCAGGGCATGAGGTTCAGGGCATGAGTTTCAGCGCATGAGATTCATGTCATCAGTTTCAGGGCAGGAGTTTCAGTGCATGAGTTTCACGGCATGAGATTCAGGGCATGAGATTCAGGGCATGAGTTTCAAGGCAGGAATTTCAGGGCGTGACATTCAGGGCATGAGTTTCAGGGCAGGAGATTCACGGCTTGAGTTTAAAGTCATGAGATTTAGCGCATAAGATTCAGTGCATGAGTTTCAGGGCAGAAGTTTCAGGGCATGAGATTCAGGGCATGAGTTTCAGGGCAGGAGAATAAGGGCTTGAGTTTCAGGTCATGAGATTCTGGGTATGAGTTTCAGGTCATGAGTTTCAGGGCAGAAGTTTCAGGGCATGTAATTCAGGGCGTGAGTTTCAGTGCATGAGTTTGAGGGCAGGAGTTTCAAGGCATGAGATTCAGGGCATGAGTTTCAGGGCAGGAGAATCAGGGCTTGAGTTTCAGGGCATGGGATTCAGGGCATGAGTTTCAGAGTATGAGATTCAGGACAGGAGTTTCGAGGCACGAGATTCAGGGCATGAGTTTCAGCGCATGAGTATCAGTGCATGAGTTTGAGGGCAGGAGTTTCAAGGCATGAGATTCAGGGCATGAGTTTCAGGGCATGAGATTCAGGGCAGGAGTTTCAGGGCATGTGATTCAGGGCGTGAGTTTCAGTGCATGAGTTTGAGGGCAGGAGTTTCAAGGCATGAGATTCAGGGCATGATTTCAGGGCAGGAGAATCAGGGCTTGAGTTTCAGGGCATGGGATTCAGGGCATGAATTTCAGGGCATGAGATTCAGGACAGGAGTTTCAAGGCATGAGATTCAGGGCATGAGTTTCAGTGCATGAGTTTCAGTGCATGAGTTTGAGGGCAGGAGTTTCAAGTCATGAGTTTCAGGGCATGAGATTCAGGGCAGGAATTTCAGGGCATGTGATTCAGATAATGAGTTTCTGGGCAGATGATGCAGGGCAGGAGTTTTAGGGCATGTGATTCAGGGCATGAGTTTCAGTGCATGAGCTTCAGAGCAGGAGATTCAGGGTATGAGATTTAGGGCATGAGTTTCAGTGCATGAGATTCAGGGCTTGAGTTTCAGGGCTTGAGGTTCAGGGCATGAGTTTCAAGGCAGGAGATTCACGGCTTGAGTTTAAGGTCATGAGATTTAGCGCATGAGATTCAGTACATGAGTTTCAGGGCAGAAGTTTCAGGGTATGAGATTCAGGGCATGAGTTTCAGGAAATGTGATTCAGGACAGGAGATTCAAGACATGAGATTCAGGGCATGAGTTTCAGGGCATGAGTTTCAGGCCAGGAGTTTCAGGGCACGTAATTCAGGGCGTGAGTTTCAGGATGTGAGATTCATGGCATGAGTTTCAGTGCAGGAGTTTCAGGGCATGAGATTCAGGGCATGAGTTTCAGGGCATGAGATTCAGGGCAGGAGTTTCAAGGCATGAGATTCAGGGCATGAGTTTCAGTGCATGAGTTTCAGTGCATGAGTTTGAGGGCAGGAGTTTCAAGGCATGAGATTCAGGGCATGAGTTTCTGGGCATGAGATTCAGGGCAGGAATTTCAGGGCATGTGATTCAGATAATGAGTTTCTGGGCAGATGATGCAGGGAAGGAGTTTTAGGGCATGTGATTCAGGGCATGAGATTCAGGGCATGAGTTTCAGGACATTAATTTCAGGGCAGGAGTTTCAGGGCATGTAATTCAGGGCGTGAGTTTCAGTGCATGAGTTTGAGGGCAGGAGTTTCAAGGCATGAGATTCAGGGCATGAGTTTCAGGGCAGGAGAATCAGGGCTTAAGTTTCAGGGCATGGGATTCAGGGCATGAGTTTCAGGGCATGAGATTCAGGACAGGAATTTCAGGGCATGTGATTCAGATAATGAGTTTCTGGGCAGATGATTCAGGGCAGGAGTTTTAGGGCATGTGATTCAGGGCATGAGTTTCAGTGCATGAGTTTCAGGGCAGGAGATTCAGGGTATGAGATTTAGGGCATGAGTTTCACTGCATGAGATGCAGGGCTTGACTTTCAGGGCATGAGGTTCAGGGCATGAGTGTCAGTGCATCAGATTCAGGGCATCAGTTTCAGGGCATGAGTTTCACGGCATGAGATTCAGAGCATGATATTCAGAGCATGAGTTTTAGGGCAGGTGTTTCAGTGCAAGAGTTTCAGGGCATGAGATTCAGGGCATGAGTTTCATGGCAGGAATTGCAGGGCATGACATTCAGGACATGTGTTTAAGGGCAGGTGTTTCAGTGCAAGAGTTTGAGGGCTTGAGATTCAGGGCATGAGTTTCAAGGCAGGAGATTCAGGGCAGGAGATTCAGGGCATGAGATTCGGGGCTTGAGTTTCAAGACTGGTGTTTTAGGGCACGTATTTCAGTGCAGGAGATTCAGAGCATGATATTCAGAGCATGAGTTTGAGGGCAGGCGTTTCACGGCATGAGATTCAGGGCATGAGTTTCAGGGCATGAGTTTCACGGCATGAGTTTCAGGTCTGTGGTTTCAGGGCTTGAGATTCAGGTTAGCAGTTTCAGGGCAGGAGATTCAGGGGAGGAGATTCAGAGCAGGTGTTTCAGTGCAAGAGCTTCAGTGCAAGAGTTTCAGGGCATGTCTTTGAGTGCATGAGATTCAGAGCTTGAGATTCAGGGCATGAGTTTCAAGGCAGGAGATTCACTGCTTGAGTTTAAGGTCATGAGATTTAGCGCATGAGCTTCAGTACATGAGTTTCAGGGCAGAAGTTTCAGGGCATGAGATTCAGGGCATGAGTTTCAGGACATGTGATTCAGGACAGGTGATTCAAGATATGAGATTCAGGGCATGAGTTTCAGGGCATGAGTTTCAGGCCAGGAGTTTCAGGGCACGTAATTCAGGGTGAGAGTTTCAGGATATGAGATTCATGGCATGAGTTTCAGTGCAGGAGTTTCAGGGCATGAGATTCAGGGCATGAGTTTCAGTGCATGAGTTTGAGGGCAGGAGTTTCAAGGCATGAGATTCAGGGCATGAGTTTCTGGGCATGAGATTCAGGGCAGGAATTTCAGGGCATGTGATTCAGATAATGAGTTTCTGGGCAGATGATGCAGGGCAGGAGTTTTAGGGCATGTGATTCAGGGCATAAGATTCAGGGCATGAGTTTCAGGACATTAATTTCAGTGCAGGAGTATCAGGGCATGACATTCAGGGCATGAGTTTCAGTGCAGGAGATTCACGGCTTGAGTTAAGGTCATGAGATTTAGCGCATGAGATTCAGTGCATGAGTTTCAGTGCATGAGTTTGAGGGCAGGAGTTTCTAGGCATGAGATTCAGGGCATGAGATTCAGGGCAGGAGTTTCACGGCATGAGATTCAGGGCATGAGATTCAGGGCATGAGTTTTAGGGTAGGTGTTTCAGTGCAAGAGTTTCAGGGCGTGAGGTTCAGGGCATGAGTTTCAGGGCAGGAATTTCAGGGCATAACATTCAGGGCATGAGTTTCAGGGCAGGAGATTCACGGCTTGAGTTTAAGGTCATGAGATTTAGCGCATGAGACTCAGTGCATGAGTTTCAGGGCAGAAGTTTCAGGGCATGAGATTCAGGGCATGAGTTTCAGGGCAGGAGGATAACGGATTGAGTATCAGGGCATGAGATTCAGGGCACTAGTTTCAGGGCATGAATTTCAGGGCAGGAGTTTCAGCGCATGTAATTCAGGGCGTGAGTTTCAGTGCATGAGTTTGAGGGCAGGAGTTTCAAGGCATGAGATTCAGGGCATGAGTTTCAGGGCAGGAGAATCATGGCTTCAGTTTCAGTGCATGGGATTCAGGGCATGAGTTTCAGGGCATGATATTCAGGACAGGAGTTTCGAGGCATGAGATTCAGGGCATCAGTTTCAGTGCATGAGTTTCAGTGCATGAGTTTGAGGGCAAGAGATTCAAGGCATAAGATTCAGGGCATGAGTTTCAGGGCATGAGATTCAGGGCAGGAATTTTAGGGGATGTGATTCAGATATGAGTTTCTGGGCATATGATTCAGGGCAGGAGTTTTAGGGCATGTGATTCAGGGCATGAGTTTCAGGGCAGGAGTTTCAGGGTATGAGATTTAGGGCATGAGTTTCAGGGCATGAGGTTCAGGGCATGAGTGTCAGTGCATGACATTCAGGGCATGAGATTCAGGGCAGGAATTTCAGGGCATGAAATTCAGGGCATGTGTTTTAGGGCAGGTGTTTCAGTGCAAGAGTTTGAGGGCATGAGATTCAGGGCATGAGTTTCAATGCAGGAGATTCAGGGCAGGAGATTCAGGGCATGAGATTCGGGCTTGAGATTCAAGGCAGGTGTTTTAGGGCACGTATCTCAGTGCAGGAGTTTCAGGGCAGGAGATTCAGAGCATGAGTTTCAGTGCATGAGTTTGAGGGCAGGAGTTTCACGGCATGAGATTCAGGGCATGAGTTTCAAGGCAGGGCGTTCAGGGCTTGAGTTTATGGTCATGAGATTTAGCGCATGAGATTCAGTGCATGAGTTTCAGGGCAGAAGTTTCAGGGCATGAGATTCAGGGCATGTGTTTCAGGGCATGAGTTTCAGTGAAGGATTTTCAGGGCATGTAATTCAGGGCATGAGTTTCAGTGCATGAGATTCAGGGCAGGAGTTTCAGGGTATGAGATTTAGGGCATGAGTTTCAGTGCATGAGATTCAGGGCTTGAGTTTCAGGGCATGAGATTCAGGGCATCAGTTTCAGGGCAGGAGTTTCAGTGCATGAGTTTCACGGCATGAGAGTCAGGGCATGAGAATCAGGGCATGAGTTTTAGGGTAGGTGTTTCAGTGCAAGAGTTTCAGTGCATGAGATTCAGGGCATGAGAGTCAGGGCATGAGATTCAAGGCATGAGTTTTAGGGTAGGTGTTTCAGTGGAAGAGTTTCAGTGCATGAGATTCAGGGCATGAGTTTCAATGGAGGAGATTCAGGGCAGCAGATTCAGGGCATGAGATTCGTGGCTTGAGATTCAAGGCAGGTGTTTTAGGGCACGTATTTCAGTGCAGCACTTTCAGGGCAGGAGATTTAGAGCATGAGTTTCAGTGCATGAGTTTGAGGGCATGAGTTTCACGGCATGAGATTCAGGGCATGTGTTTCAAGGCAGGGGATTCACGGCTTGAGTTTAAGGTCATGAGATTTAGCGCATGAGGTTCAGTGCAGGAGTTACAGGAAAGAAGTTTCAGGGCATGAGATTCAGGGCATGAGTTTCAGGGCATGAGTTTCAGTGAAGGATTTTCAGGGCATGTAATTCAGGGCATGAGTTTCAGGATATGAGATTCATGGCATCATATTCAGGGCAGCAGTTTCAGGGCATGAAGTTCAGGACATGTGTTTCAGGGCAGTAGTTTCAGTGCATGAGATTCAGGGCATCAGGTTCAGGGCAGGAGATTCACGGCTTGAGTTTATAGTCATGAGATTTATCGCATGAAATTCAGTGCATGAGTTTCAGTGCAGAAGTTTCAGGGCATGAGATTCAGGGCATGAGTTTCAGGGCAAGAGAATAAGGGCTTGAGTTTCAGGGCATTAGATTCAGGGCATTAGTTTAAGGGCATAAGTTTCAGGGCAGGAGTTTTTGGGCATGTAATTCAGGGCATGATTTTCAGTGCATGAGTTTCAGGGCAGGAGTTTCAGGGTATGAGATTTAGGGCATGAGTTTCAGTGCATGAGATTCAGGGCTTGAGTTTCAGGGCATGAGGTTCAGGGCATGAGTTTCAGTGAATGAGATTCCTGTCATCAGTTTCAGGGCGTGAATTTCAGTGCATGAGTTTGAGGGCAGGAGTTTCAAGGCATGAGATTCAGGACAGGAGTTTCGAGGCACGAGATTCAGGGCATGAGTTTCAGCGCATGAGTATCAGTGCATGAGTTTGAGGGCAGGAGTTTCAAGGCATGAGATTCAGGGCATGAGTTTCAGGGAATGAGATTCAGGGCAGGAGATTCAGGGCATGTGATTCAGGGCGTGAATTTCAGTGCATGAGTTTGAGGGCAGGAGTTTCAAGGCATGAGATTCAGGGCAGGAGTTTCAGGGCAGGAGAATCAGGGCTTGAGTTTCAGGGCATGGGATTCAGGGCTTGAGTTTCAGGGCATGAGGTTCAGGGCATGAGTTTCAGCGCATGAGATTCATGTCATCAGTTTCAGGGCAGGAGTTTCAGTGCATGAGTTTCACGGCATGAGATTCAGGGCATGAGATTCAGGGCATGAGTTTCAAGGCAGGAATTTCAGGGCGTGACATTCAGGGCATGAGTTTCAGGGCAGGAGATTCACGGCTTGAGTTTAAAGTCATGAGATTTAGCGCATAAGATTCAGTGCATGAGTTTCAGGGCAGAAGTTTCAGGGCATGAGATTCAGGGCATGAGTTTCAGGGCAGGAGAATAAGGGCTTGAGTTTCAGGTCATGAGATTCAGGGTATGAGTTTCAGGTCATGAGTTTCAGGGCAGAAGTTTCAGGGCATGTAATTCAGGGCGTGAGTTTCAGTGCATGAGTTTGAGGGCAGGAGTTTCAAGGCATGAGATTCAGGGCATGAGTTTCAGGGCAGGAGAATCAGGGCTTGAGTTTCAGGGCATGGGATTCAGGGCATGAGTTTCAGGGTATGAGATTCAGGACAGGAGTTTCGAGGCACGAGATTCAGGGCATGAGTTTCAGCGCATGAGTATCAGTGCATGAGTTTGAGGGCAGGAGTTTCAAGGCATGAGATTCAGGGCATGAGTTTCAGGGCATGAGATTCAGGGCAGGAGTTTCAGGGCATGTGATTCAGGGCGTGAGTTTCAGTGCATGAGTTTGAGGGCAGGAGTTTCAAGGCATGAGATTCAGGGCATGAGTTTCAGGGCAGGAGAATCAGGGCTTGAGTTTCAGGGCATGGGATTCAGGGCATGAATTTCAGGGCATGAGATTCAGGACAGGAGTTTCAAGGCATGAGATTCAGGGCATGAGTTTCAGTGCATGAGTTTCAGTGCATGAGTTTGAGGGCAGGAGTTTCAAGTCATGAGATTCAGGGCATGAGTTTCAGGGCATGAGATTCAGGGCAGGAATTTCAGGGCATGTGATTCAGATAATGAGTTTCTGGGCAGATGATGCAGGGCAGGAGTTTTAGGGCATGTGATTCAGGGCATGAGTTTCAGTGCATGAGCTTCAGAGCAGGAGATTCAGGGTATGAGATTTAGGGCATGAGTTTCAGTGCATGAGATTCAGGGCTTGAGTTTCAGGGCTTGAGGTTCAGGGCA